>NW_008751950.1:584682-601975 GCF_000715545.1 Opisthorchis viverrini
CGCTTGCTTGTCAATTGTTTTCACACTTTAATTTGGCGTACCCTCCACTTCTCGTGCAAATGTGTCACCTAAATCTTTGAACTGCTGCAAACTTCAGTCGGCGTTCTTGCACTGTTGTTTGGCTGTTGACTGCTGATTGATCACGGAGAAATGCCACTTTTGAAAGTAGTATCTTCGCACACCCCTTGAGTTCTATTGAACGTTCTATTCAAAATACATTCGGAAGGTTCACCGTACGCCTTGAATAACCCTGAAGTGGTCAATACGTTCAGCTTTCAACATTTTCACTAGCAGTTGATAAACGGTTAGGAAGGTTGTTGAAGCCTACTGAGACCCTCAAACCATACCAACATCTCAATAGGGAAGCCGGTAAGCACCCAGGCCAGTTAACCAATCAATCGATAAATCATCAACGGCCGATGAATGTTCAGGCACGCCAGAGAAGCATGACCGGAGATGATTGGTGTTTAGGCGTTTCACAGAAGCACGGTCGACATTGGTGAGTGATCATACAGTCTTGATCAATGTCCGATAGTGGCCTTTAAATACCGCAAGGCATATTTTGACTTTTTCACTCGCTAGTTCGCACTAGAGCTTTTTTGTTCCATGTTAGTGAGTCTGTTTCCAACACCAGGGCACCGGAGCTGGGACAATGGTTAGAAATGACATAAACGTCAAGACATTATTTCATTGAGATAGAAGCATCAGAATTCCAGACAAACTAACCCCATGACAGATTTACTATCAAGGATGCCTTGTTCAAACACAGAGAATAAAAAATCTAAGACAGACCCAGTTTTCAGTAATGGAAAAAAGCTTCTTGTAGTCGTCACTTAAAAGGGATCGTATGTTAGAAAGCATGAGAAGTAAACTGGCACTTTTTTCGGCCTGGTAACATGATACAGACCTCATCTAGAAGTCTTCGAGGCTGGCAAATCTAAGTAACCGAGAGTTATGCCGTTCACGTCAGCTGATGCTCTGTCCGCAGTTGCAGTGACATCCTGGCGGGACAGACTACGGTGGGTCTCAGGGGATGGATGAATACATGCATACATTCATACATACATGCATGCATGCTTACATACATACATGCATACATACATACATACATACATACATACATACATACATACATACATACATACATACATACATACATACATACATACATACATACATACATACATACATACATACATACATACATACATACATACATACATACATACATACATAACATACATACTTACATACATACATACTACATACCATACATACATACATACATACATACATACATACATACATACATACATACATACATACATACATACATACATACATACATAATACATACATACATACATACATACATATCAAAATACTTTACTTACGCAGAGATAAAAGTCAACTGATTGTTACCGTATGCCTTGAACCCCATCACTAACGACGTTCATTCGTCGTCCTGCCACGTGACGAAACACCCCGCATGCTAGCAGCAGGTGACGCATTACTTCGTAAGCTGACTCAAAGCGTCGATCTACCATGGAACTAATCTCGGATCATCCCTCGTCCATCCGGACACCTTCCGAGTTATTCATCGTTTTTCACCCCTTGCGTTTAGGCTTCCTTAGTGGCGATTTCTAGGTGCAATAAAGTGTGAACTTAAGCGAGCCGCAGAAACGAAATTGGGGGAATTTCTTGGGCTGTGATAGAGTGCTTGCTGTTCACCACATTCAGTTATCAGGCTCCACGTTGTGTATTGCCTGGTGCACCTCTGGATCATTTCTAAAGGGGACAAAACTGCCGTACGGTACTTTACAGCAGGAGCTAAGGTGACTTATAGGTAGAGATTTCTTGCTTCAAAAACACTGAACGACGTAAACTATTCCAGGTTTTCTCAAAGCCAAGGAGGAAACATTCTTATCAGATTGGACTTCATGTTTTGATTGCCAGGAAACTAAAAAAACTAAATGATGCATATGACACTAAATGTATGTGTAACACTTCATGTTTCAACACTAACCAGCTGGTTTCTAATCTCTTGGTTTACTTGTGTGTGTGTGTGCGAACGCTATCCGATTCCTTTCACACACTTGAATGGGCTCAAGTGAACTGAAAACCGTTTGAACGTCACGTGACACAACAAGTGAAGTGTTCCTCACTTAACTGATATCATCACAGTGAAGAACGCTAACGATATGGCAGATTGGTGACAGATGTTCCATTTAGAAGGTATCCTTTGGGATAACCAGGGCCAAATTCGGCCTGTTTGTCTGTCTATCTGTCTGTCTGTCAACTGAGCGATTCCACGAGAGTCCTCTTTTCAAATGCCACTAAAGATTTGTGACGATGGCCGAAAAAGAGGTTGGATTGGAAGAAATTTTAGGAAACGTGAGGGGAGGAAGTTCACTGCCTGAAGGAAAATCGCGCAAAGTCAAACTGTTCAACTGGAGTTTGGAGCTGAACGTAAATTGCATTTGATAAGCCCCCTGGTAAAAGAATCAGCACGAATATCTCCATCTAGTTTGTCTCAAAAGTTGTGCTCATCACTTCAAGTTTCGAACCAGCACGAATATCTCCATCTAGTTTGTCTCGAAAATTGTGCTCAACCATTCAAGTATAAAAACTTCGAACTAGTTGTTGAACGCCCTGCTAAACTGCTCTTCATAGAAACGCTTCAGTTGTCTGATATCACGACAAATGAGGTTAGAAATGTCATTTTTCAGGTATTTGTTTTGTATGTGTCTTTTAAACAGCTCGCTAAATGGATATATCGATCCCACTGAACGATAAGGCGTTGTTTGCAATTGTCTAATTCCCGACGAGCAAACGCCGGCTGGCAAAAAGGTGGAATTTCGCAAATGGTGCACTACGATTCAGCTGAACTTATTTTCAATGTCGTGATCAGTACCTCCGGATTTGTTTTGAAGAAAGGACAGAGTCTGACGACCGAATGAGAGGAAGTGGGGTAGTGCCCCTGAAGTAAAAACGGAGTTTCGTTTACGATCCTACGGAGACGGAGTGATGAAAATCTTGTACTGTCGTCTGCGTGAATGACAAGAGATTTTAACAGAACAAAACGAAGATCACTTGACTGATTCGGATGAGCATCATGTGGTCACGAGTGATGCTTTCCAATGATACAAAGTTTAGCATGCTTCATCTGACTCCGCAACGAACCACTTCCTGTGTGATGTTCTCCACGCCAACTAGCTTGAAGTAGTGTAAAACACTGCATTCACCCATTACAGTATTTTTCATGACCCATCATTCTGAAGAGCGAAACTCCTTTTTCTTTTTAGCGGGGAACTTTTCCAAGGAAAGTTGGCTGAGTGACCTCCTCGTACGACAGTGGGTCCCCATGTGTCGTGGCCTGCTTCTTCCTCAGACCGATAGGCTTCTGGCTGTTAAAGTACTTGTGATGAGGAAAATGGGACATTTGTTATTGATCTTCTGATTCAAAAATTGGACAGTTAATTGGCAGGACAGTGGTCTCGCCCAAGTGTAATCACAGCAAAACTGTTGGATTAGTAGTTCTTGCGGTGTATGTCACCTAGTCAAGGAATTCAAACCACCAGTCTGTTTCGTCCTTTATCACCACCAAGTTATTNGTCTGTTTCGTCCTTTATCACCAACAGGCTATTCTGCGAATGAGTGTATTTCGCCAGATGGTTGTTTATTTCTTTCCCACTTGCGTAATGCGAAACACGTCGAACACAGGGCATGGCAGCTTGACGCTTTAATGTGTGTACCTACCAGAGGCCCAACTGCGTCACGCATCACCGACCTGGCAACATCTCAGCCATTTCAGGTCATCAATCAACCACCAGGTTAACCCTCAGAACCGATCCACATGTGTTGCAATACGGCTTTGCGATGCGGCGCTGGTCTGTCAACACCCCGAGAACCTCGGGTATACACCCGCAGTCGAACCCGCTGACCTAAATCGTGGTCCAATCAGATCCGACTATTTTTCAGCCAATCAGTCATCGAGGTTTTCCTCCGCTCTCTAATCACCTAAACCGCTTTTGCCGATCTGCTTGGTTTCCTGTTCCCCGCCTGGTATATATTCACCGGGTGACGAGATCCCGAAAAAATGAACGCTTGTCAGTTTGTTCTGATAGCATAAGTCCACCACTTTATAGTGTAACCACAGATGAGATATGCGAAAACGTCAGCCATAGATATCTCAATGCCAACCTGATGAACAGAGTCATCAAAAGCTGCGCCTATCTGTTAATTACGTGACGTAATTATTTGCTTCCCTATTCCTCAAGCTAATTCATTACCTTTCCGATGACTGCTCAAGTTTCAAGACTGAACTGTTCTATTTTATATAAAGTTGACTGTATACCAACGGTTTTTCTATATTCGATTTCTTCACATTCATTTCTGAGTCTGTTGTTGAACAATTTGTCCCACTTTGAACTGCACAACTTTTTTCCGCTTTATTTGTCCAATAGTACGCTGCCCGTTCTGTGCCATCCTGTGTTGCTAGCTTCCCAAGGTTCAACCTAGCCGTAAGATTTCCGTTAATTCTTCTCATGATTTGCCGTTAATTTCTTGTGGAAACACTGTCTACCCATCTACACTGTCTGCTCACGTCTAATTCAATATATGGTTCACCACCCAATTGCGACTACTGAACAAATGCGGGTCAAGTTCGCAGAATTCGGTTTCGCCTCAATTTCACCGTTCGTCGGTGAATTAGACTATACGTTATCTGTCAGATAGGACACCTAGATCGTGCGTTTAGGCTAACTAACCAATTCATTGCTTTGAGATCATGGCCTTGGCACAGGATAGTGCACTACCTGTTTGATTTTCCTAGAATTTGGCCATGACGTCTATTATGTTTCTGGTCGTTAGCATGATTCGGTGGGGTCAGATCACTTTATTCATATATGTTTACATAATGTACACTGTGCTCAAAACGGATATGGTAATTGGAACTCCACTGATCAATGAATCTCAGCCCTAATCAACAAACTACACATTTTTCGTGCTCGGCCTCCTGTCATTCGACCTGACAGTATCTATAACCTTACCCTTGATCACACAAAATAGATCTTTTTTCGTCTCAAGAGCCTAATCCATTTCCTGAAGGAAACTACTTACAAGGTTCCTGAAACCTCTTCCACAGCCCACAGCCGGTTTCGCCCTTCTTGGGGCTCATCAGGTAGGCGCAGTCCCCGAGTTTCCGTCAACGTTATGTTCTACTTGAACCCAAATTGCACTGTTTTCGAGAAATACACACATTTGCAAATCGATTTGGTTTTCACGAGAGACTCAACTGAATCTCTCGTTTATGATATTCCACAACTGAATGTGCTGCACACAGGCCGCCTCATGATTCAGTTGGCACGATATTCGAGATATCGCAGTATATTTTCATAAGTGAAACTACTCACAGGGTTGCTGAAAACTCTTCGACAGCCCACGACCGGTTTCGCCCTTCTTGGGGCTCATCAGGTAGTCGCAGTCCCCGAGATTCCGTCAACCTTATGTTCTACTTGAACGCTTTTTTCCATTTCTTTTCCATTCATCTTGATGTGTTCGTTTGTTTAGCTCCGAAAATAGACTGTCCAGCGAATCGATAAACGGCAGATCATGTGCACTGATTGTGTTCGGCCAGTCCCACCGCAACCCGTATTGCCGGACAGATAATAGCCATAAAGCGACATTTAATCGTCACATATTTTTTTGAATAGCTGTGCCATTAGACCATGAATAATCGATTGTGACGCAGGCGCTTCGCATGTGCCTCGACACACCACTCTGGAATATATTATTGTGAGAGGTTTGTTTGCACAGCTGTTGTCTATGATTGCACAAAGAACTCTCAGTGACAAGAATGCTGCTATTATCTTGGTGGAACACCTGTACTAATCTGCCGAGATTTTTGCCTTCCAGATGGCCAGATCAATGTTATTTGGCCACCTTGTACGATTTTTTTTGAAGTTTTGAAATGCAGCATTTAAAGCAAAACAATTATGCGTGCGAAAGGGTATGAGACAAACGTGGTCACGAATAAAACCGACATTAGACTTAGGATGCCCACCAGGATCGACTGTTTAGCTTAGTCAGGTCAATTTGCTGGTGAGTGACTTTCATTCAAGGAGGGAAGGCGCGTTGATTGATTTAGGCCGAACTGTACTCTAACAATATTGATTGCTCTACAAATCATACAATGCCCCCAAAATTGCATGTTTGTCGATGGCGTTCTGGACACATCCGTTGAAATATATTAGTCGGTTAGTTCTGGTCAACCTACGGGTACAGAATTCTTAACTTGAAGCACACCGAAGTATGCCCATCAATCGATCGATAGAAGATAAGCTACTTCGCAATTTCTATAGTCTTGTCGGCTAGCCCCCGATTCGCTATCAGAAGTTGTGTCACAGCGAGATACTTGATCCACATGGCGTGAAGCAACTTACAATATCGGGTTTCAAAAAATTGTATCGATCGTTCATCCGTCCAAATGCCTAGTTTGCTGCGGAAGAAATAACGCGATCGTGAAGGTATCACATCACTCGCCCGTTTAGACGTCGAACGTGGTAACACACTCTCCTCTCATATCAGTTGTCCGCAGTCCAAACCCCGACACGGACATAGGATGATGAGCTCTAGTAACAGCGAAACTTGAGTCCAGTGCTTCCACGCCCCCTTGGTATGGACTCGCCAGAATAATTAGGCCAGGACAGAAGGATGACTGTTCACAAGACGGTGACTTCAGCGCGATCAAAAGGCATGACATCGTTTGCGGCATGATCTAGACCAGAATGCTGAGTTAACGAGAGACGGCGGAATGTGTATGAATGCGTTATTTCAGGTAGTAACAGATTCCGGTGTTTGACAGTAATTCGTGCAATAACCTCCATGCGGGATGTTGAAGAAGAGGCCGTGTAAACCATTTCATGGCCCAGTGGTTTTGTACTTTGCAACTGTTGCGGGTCAGTTGAGTTTCAGTGTTTGTACGAAGTGCCTTTGTTCACAGATGTTCTGTCTACGCCTCCAGGTTCTCAACCACAGTGAGCGGTGAAGTCCGCGTAGACTTCGGGTGATTTGTGGAGACGAGATACGTCGTCAGAGGCGCGTTGGTAGGTACTACAGTATGTTTAGAACTGATCAAGTGCGTTGCAAGTTAACTGCATTCGAACCTCTTGTTTACAGTATTTCCCAACTGAATATGCCGTACATTCAGCTGAAATTAACCTGAGTCTCATGTGAAAACCAAATTGGTGGGTACCAGTAAATCAATGGATATAGGAGCGAATGGGGACCGAGGATCCCCTGAACATCGTTTATTGCTATTTGGTTACCGTATTCCACGACGGTCAACAGTCCCGTCTCAAAAGTTCTTTGTGTTCAGGTCTTCCTGTGGCAACGTTTCACTAATGGCCTTGGGTAACCTCGTAGGTTATACGCGTTGAAGGAGGTTTTGACACCTTGGTTCACAGGTCAATAACAGGAGATAGTGATTGATCGGATGGCAGTTGATCTGTTCGCCGAGCTTGGCAATTGGCTTGCAAACGTTTCGGCCCCAGTCGAGGAGACATCGTCAGTGCGCAGTTGAATGGGTGCTTCCTCCGCGTCTAGCTGTGTTTATTTATTATTTGTTGGGTATCTAATATCCTGTCATATGATTGGCTAGTTGGTATACGCCTTCTGTTGCATTATTGTAGGACCGACCGTGATTTTGTTTTGCTGCGTTGTGGTTTGTATGCATCTTATTCCATTGGTTTGTTGGATGGCTGTTTTGAGGTGCTTCGGGTCTGTTTGAAGTTGGTTCCTTCCCGATTTCTGTTTCGTTGTGGTCTTCCTTCCTTAAGCTGTGACGGTGTTTTCTATTTTTGGTAGTTTCCTTGCTTCAGCCTAATTGCTTGTTCCTTTTTTCTTTGTCCTCCTCTTCATTCTATAGTTCCGTAGTTTGCAGTGGCCGATAGACTGGATCAACTTCGATGTGTTTGTTGATGGCTTTTTCAGTGGAGTGCTATGCTTCCATGAATTCACGTTCTTTCCTTGTTCTCGCGTGAGCCAATATGTGAACGGTGCTCCAGTTGAACTTTTGTCCATGTTGATCTTCGTGTACGGAGACGAGCGAAAATTGGCCGCGCCTTTTGGTTGCAAGTTTGTGTTGATGTATCCTTCCTGTTTGCGACAAATTGACAACAGCACATGGTGAGGGGTGGGGTATTACAATCACGCCTTGGTGTCATCCAAACTGTCATGAGAGAGAGAAAAACAAATTAAACGAAGATATATTGTTCCGTTAATTTTCTTGATGGCCAGCAAGAGGAGTCGGACAATCCATCTGTAAAAAAACAAAGCCAGTGATCTGTGTCCACAAATGGACCAATCAGGATCTGAGAAGCGCCGAAATGAGACTAGTTTCAAGTTCCTGAAGGTTGATAGCAAAGCAGACTCTATCATGAAGTTTCCTGTGATTTCCTACTATGCTACTCACTACGCACAACTCGCCCTCGTATACTAGGGTCTTGTTTGGGCGTCCACTGAACTGCGTAAGCGTTGAGGTACTCATCTTCAAGCTATACTCGTCTCATTGAAAACCAAGGTGAATTACGGACAAACCTAAGCATCATTGATGATTTCCCACAACGTTACAGCAAAATTAATCTCATCAGCTTTCAGGTCAGAACTAAATCAATCAAATAGGCAGTCGCTCTTGAAAAAATAAAGTATTCTCATTTTTTGTATGTCTGTTCGAGAACGTTCTTCAGCGACGTGCTCGTTCCATGTTGGATCAATATTCTGTCATAAAGGTCTTCCATGTGTTGGCCGTTTGATCCACAGTATGAGAAACGCCGCATTTCCCTCTACGTTTTTTCGTCACAAGTTCAACACGAATGTGGTTTCCGCTAACGTGTTCGACGATCGTAGATGACCTCGATAGGCAGAGGCCTGAAGTGTGATGGATGCTTTTCCCCTCTTCGCCATCTCGTTCTCCTGTCCAGATTACTTTGCATAGTTTAAGTGCTCCATCTTATACTTTAGTAACCTAACTCTGCTGGTCGTATCTGAGAGACATTGATAATCGATGTTCCGAACAGCAACTATGAGGCGCCCCCCCCCCAAACGGATAACTTATTGGCAGAGCACTCACTGACCAGTTCACCATATTTAAGTGTCATTTTCGTCTTTTGTTTATCCCGATATAGTTCATTAGATCGGCTCTGGTTTTCAGGAAATCACTTGATACAATGTTTGTGACTGAAAAAGCTACGGTTGTCGATGCTTGTTTCTGGAAAAAAACGGGAATACTCGAGAAGGGACTGTCAAGGAGAATGTTTCCATTTAGATTTCTAATATGGTTCGTTTCAACATTGAGTTATTTTTGATATTTCATGTAGCAATGGACCAAGGATATGTGGTCTAGCGTATGCTAAGCTGAAAGAAGAATTATCCCAAGCTGAGCAGAAATAACTTCAAATTTGGGATCGTCAACTGAGCGTGGTTCACTTATTGATTCTCGTAGTACTAAAGATACCACTGTGATTAGCTTCAAATGTTTGCTTTCCGAGCATCCTATACGCAGGACACTCGCTTAAGATTACAGAATCCAGTGAGACAGAAACACTGGCTAGTGCAAACACATCGATCGATCTTCATTGTCACAGTGCCACGGGGCAGCTTCGGTCATGAAGTAGACAAAACAAAACAGGAGAATATGACTTCGATGATTCAGTCGATCACGCGTACACTGTGGAACCAAGAACACAGCATTTATTCGTAATACACTACTCATTAGGTTGCTGAAAATTCTTCGACAGCCCACGACCGGTTTCGCCTTTCTTGATTTTCATCAGGTAGGCGCAGCCCCCGGGTTTCCGTCAACCTCATGTTTCACTTGAAGCCAAATTGAACTATTTCCGAGAAATAAACGCATTTGCAAACAAACTTGGTTTGTGAGAGACTCACGTGGAACCCAGCTGAATCTCCCGTTTGTGATGTTTCTAGGCATCAGAATGTGTTGCACCACAGCGCCTCATGTTTCAGTCGTCACGATGTTCGAAATATCTCGATACATGTATATGCGTAATGCACTACTCATAAGGTCGCTGAAAATTCTTCGACAGAACACGACCGGTTTCGCCTTTCTTGGGGCTCATCAAGTAGACGCAGTCCCCGAGTTTCCGTCAACCTTATGTTCTCCTTGAAACCAAATCGCACGAAACATCATAAACGACAGATTCAGATGGGTTCCAGGTGAGTCTCTCGCGAAACTTAGTTCGTTCGCAAATTGGGTGTAGTACGCAACCCATTATTTAATTGCTGAGTAGAAATCATACTGCGCTGTACCCATATCGGTAGGAGAACGTTCTGGACAAAGCTTAGACGCTGAGCATACAGCCGAATAGCTCGAATTGCATGACTAATGTCGTTAGCGGGGTGGAATAGATGTATACTCTACTTTGTCATCAATAAAGCAGTCCGGTATCACAGGGAGACTTCTTAGCTAATCAGCCAAACGATGGATAGTTTGGTCAAAGATACGCTATGAATGTCCATAACCAATCCTTTTGCGTCTAAATAAGAAAGTTTCCGGGCAATCAAGAGAAATGAATATCTTGACGAAATGTACAATGCATCGAACATGTTTTGTACAATTTTATGATTTAAAAAAATCATCCTGACGCACCATGCGGGTCCATTTTGCATCTGCTGGAGTATTTTTACTGTTTCACCCCCTTTTTGTGTCCTGTGTTTTGAGAGAAAAGAATGACAAACTACCCACTTAACGGTGTGTACTACTGATGCGGACTTGCGAGTAGTATGTTTTCTCGTATATCCGCTTCGCGTCTCTTGAAGAGTGAGATCTATTACGAAGTTTGTGGAGTCTCATTTGCTTGCATTTGAACAACAGTGAATGGATATCAAGGAAAGTTCAGCCGGACGCGTTCAAGGAGAAGATGAATATTCTGTTTTTGTAACCAATATGCATATGAGAGTTTACTCCACTCTCCAATAGTCTATAATTGTTCAGTTAGCGCCTTCTAATGAATAACCCCGTAGCAGAGACCTTCTTACTTTCATCGAGACCGAAGACTTGGGTGTACCATCCTGCATTACCCCAGATGTGCCAATCCTTACGCTGCAAGTCATCTACCAGCACAGTTATCTTCAATTCTTGTCCTAAATCGTACGACGGGCAGGTGAACTTTTTCAAGGAAGTTTTTCGGCCAGTTTGCGTAGACTATCGTCTCATCTACCATTCGTTGTTTTCACTAGGCATGAATTCTCTTCTCAAATTGTTCCTTTGTTGTACTGCATCGCATGCGTCCAAAGGAACGTGCAATACAGAGTCTGTGATACCGCATCCAGGCCGTCTTCCATAGATGCTCTGTGCATTCAGAGAGAACTAGAATGAGACGGAGATGAACTGTTTGAAGCCATCCACTATCCGAGATCCGTTTGCCGAAAACCTCATTAACCATAATCAATAAGTTGAAATTGATTTGACTTTTGAAATTCAGCTTACCTGTGCAATTTCGGCTAAATGTCAGGTATACACGTTACTGGCAGATGAGGAGCAATAACGAATGAAAAGTGTCAGGACGTGCCCAGACATGAAAAAAGCACATGTGCAGAGAGTGACGCATCCCCAAGGTCACCATCGGTACGACATGTCCGGAAAGTAGGTGAGTCGACGGCTCTCACCAAACACGGCTTAGCAACATACGATCAGCATAGTGGGCCTGAAAGTGTTCACGACCGGAACACCGCCATTTGCTGTACAGAACGAGCAAGTGAACGACCATATTTGACCATTTAGTCATCCTATATATATACGCAGGCGCTCTGTATGTTTTGTCCTGACAATACAGCCGTGTCCCCAGTTCTCTGTCTTCTCCCTATCGCGTAGTCTGGCAGGCTCAGTGCAGGCGTAACCCCATAGACGGCCACCCACGATACAACAAAAAGAAGTCGATCGATCACATGGAGCACATGGTGACAGTCGAAACGGCATCCTCCTTTATTGATGGCGTATATTGGGGACGTTCAATGAGGAGCTCATCCAAACAAACAGTATTTCCTAAATCCTTTGATTACGTACTTCCACGGATCAACAACCACATGGTGTGTTCGGCTGCCCAGTGCACGCGCAATCTCTTGACCCAACACGCATTAGTTTTGTTCTGCGTAGAATAACCTAAGTCATGACCGGCCGCTGAGTACTACTCAGCCACACAGAATTGATGCGCTTCTATCAGTGTCATGGTTCAGCCATTTTATGTTCGTTGATCTCACTAGGCTTCCTACTTTAATGCGAGTGTCCCCTGTGTGAAAAAACGCTGAGAAAACGAATGTTTTAACCTCCCTTACACTGCAAGAACCAATAAGTATACCACGTGTAGCAACAGCGCAAGTGACTATCCAAGCCGTGAAGTCAATAATTCTACCCTTGAAGTGGCCATCACGCTGATTCTTCCAGTTCTGGATTTTTCAGTTGCCTCGGTTTACGATGACATGCTGAAGAATGTGCACTTTCGAGGAATAATCACCTATTCTCTTAAAACAGTCCCACGTCCACTTTTTAGCAGATGCTCTTGTCAGGTTGCACGACCTTCTATCACACTTTTGTACTAGCATGATTCATTCAGTATCACTCTTCAGGAGACAACTTATGCTCGGTTCGGTCTGGATCCTTTTTCCAGGTTTAACGTAGAATATCGGTGAAGGGAAGAAGGCCTTCGCTGCGGAGTTATTTATTAGAAAATACCAACTGACTAGTTACAGACTATTGGACAGGGAAGCAAAACTCTCATATGCATCTTGTTTTCAAAAAATGAGCATCCATCTTCTCTTGAATGCGTCTTCCTGAACTTTCCTGGATATTCATTGACTGTTGCTCAAGTCCAAGCAAATGCTACAAAGCGACTCCACAAATTCCGCAACGGATCTCCTTTTTCAAGAGACGCAAGCGAACTTACAAGAAGAAGACATACTACTCGAGTGCCCCCCACCAGTAGTATCACCGTCACATTGGTAGCTCGGATATTTTTGCTGGCCATAAGTGCGCGGTAAGGATATTTCTTCCGACTGTCGGCGAACTGCTTGCCACCTAGTTGCTAGTCTCGACGGATAGATCAACAGCCAACTGATGAACTACCAAGTCAGAGTGCGCGGTAAGGATACTTCCTCCGACTGTTGGCGAATTGCTTGCTACCTAGTTGCTAGGCTCGACGGACAGTCAACAGCCAACTGATGAACTACCAAGTCATCGACATAGTAGCTCGTCGGGCCGTTTCACATTGCTGTAGTGCACAAAGCACGTCGTAAAGGATGCTGGTTAGCTTTTTCACTTGCCGATTTTTGGCAGAAGCAACGACATGAAGTTACATAAATTAGTCCAATTTTTTTCAACTAAGTCAAAAATAACGTGGAAAAGTATTATGCCTTTAGGTGATTGACATCGACTTGAAGAGCTACTCAGAAAATCTTAGAGAACTTACTATTCAAATTTGACCGACAAAAATTGTGAAATACTAGTGAATGAAACAGCACCTGTTGAAGAATAAAATTGTCCATGTGTCTGTTCCCTGCATTGAATATACTACTCGTACAGTTCACTATGAGCTTCCACTTGTTCAACTTAGTTTTTAACGTCGATGAAGTCTTGAGAATCAAGCCTTTCTCCGAAATTCGGAGTGGGTTTTCGGGAGATTTAACCACCCCAATGGTGCTACTGAACAGCTTCAAAATCAGCCCAAATGTAATTTCAAGATTTCGGTGTCTGTCCATCTGTGCAACATTCGAAAACGATGTGTTTGATAGGGTCTCCTACGGTAACCTCACGACAGACGACCACTGAGTAAATAACTCCTTGATAATCTAGCGCGAATTTACACACCGGAAGGTCTGTGGTCCCAACATCTGCATCCTGACTTCTCCTGTCCAGGCTTGGGCAACCTGGCAGTATCCCAGCTTTCGTGCTTCCCTCGGGTGGCATGACATCTAGGCACCAAAAGGGTGTTCCAGCTGAACCATTACCCTAGCCCGATTTCCTATTCGGTTTCGGTTGACTCCAACCTCCGCGAGCGGAAGGTTGAATACTGGTAAGAATCAAAGTCCAGTTAGCACGCATTAATAATGGTGGTATGGTGCTCCTAAGAACCAGACGCCATCACTCGCCTTGTAAAGTATCAAGAAAACATGGGCGTTTCCAAATCATGGTAAACAGAACTCAGGAAGGGCGACTCCACGTTGTCTGTCATTCACTGGTAGAATAGTAGATGGCTACCATGTTTGACTGACGTCAAAAAAAAACCCCAACCATGTACTTGCTACACCGGATCACTGAGTGTTTTACATTTTAGATGGATTCAAACATTGTGGTTGTAGTGCCGGATGGAACAATACTTTAAATGAAGAATAACGTGATAAAAATTCACACACTACTTGCGACTCCATTGTTGACAAAATACTGTACAAATGGGGTTTTCCTGTGAGCCAGTATGTAAGGAGAATGTAAAGTGCCTAAAACACATCGGCTGTCAACACCCACTGAAAAAGTGACGAACATGGAAGCACAGAAGCGCGCGACGCAGATCAATAAGAAAGCCAACCAATCACAGAAAGGGGACACCATGTGCTGTACCGAATCGTCCAATCATGGACAAGGATGACGCATGCATTGGTTTGCCGGCCGGTCGACGAACCAACTCAAGGAGTGCATGACAGGAGTGTGTCGGCGCGAACGAGAGAACTGACGCTTATGTGTGCATATTTGTTTAAATGTCCATGAGGAATAATGCTGATGTTCGTGTGTATGTGTTCACATATCGTCCCCCTGACGCCAACTCGCTTGGTGCATATAAATATTACAGTATTGGCGACTACCTGATGAGCCCCGAGAAGGGCGAAGTCGACCGTGGGCTGTCGAGGAGTTTTCAGCAACCTTATGAGTAGTGCATTACAAAATTACATTAATTGTATTCGTACGCTAGTTAAGTCAGTTGAACAAAACGGAATTTCCATAAACCGGGTACGGCTACTGAACGATGAACACATTTGTTCTTATCCACACTGAGCATAAAGTAGGAATTCAGCCCGCCGTATGCCCGTGCTCACCGCCGTCTTACCCTCATTTACACAGCGTTTACAAACTCAGTGTCGTTTGTTTACAAACACACAGAACTCATTTACTTCGGCCTCACAGAGCAATGGTTGTTGGGGTGTTATGATAATCACAAGCATGAGATACGTCAAAAGCAACGGAACACACTCAAAGCACGTGACTAAGGACTGTTGCCCTGGGTTGTTGATGTTGTTATTCTCACGTTGATGAATATTGCTAGGGTAGTGGCGCACACAAATGGTGAATATACAAAACGGTAAGGTCTTTTCATTCACGCATGAACTGCGCCATTAAGCGCCGCCTTTAGGTTATTCTGTGGGAAGATACATGAAGTCACCATGGCAACAGTCCATGGAACACGACAACAATGACGATAATTTCAATCAGTAAAAACAACGTAACGAAATAACTGTGATTGTAACTAAATAACTTAGTTTCAAAATATTCATCTGCATTCTAGCTGGGATACTGTTGGTTGCGACTGCCATTTTGCACAGAAGTAGATTGGCTGATTTGAACGGTAAGTAAAAATCGATTTTCATAGTATGGAAAACCTTATCCTTTGTGATTGGTCAACCTTAACGGTCCGGGTCGGACCTACCACGTCCCAGTGTCTTTCGTGAAAGTGGTGATCGCTACACCCTGACGCTTCCTGAGACCATGAATTCGGAAGCAAACCCTATAACGATGTGGACAAGTTAACGGATCATGAAGAACTGATGGAATCTGTTTAATCGCTGAATGGTTTTTTCGATACTATTCTCCTGTAGATGACGTGTTCGAGGTGGTGAAAGCATATTGACAATGTCTTGGCCACGATGTCCTGGGGGGGGGGAAGTGAGTGGTCCATTCCTGTTTTCCAGACCGAGCAACGCCACTGTTCAAACGTATGTTGTATCCGACTCATGAGTGCTATCAGGTAGTTCACCATCTGTTTAGTTTAGCTTCCTGGTTTCCAGACGAGCAACGCCACTGTTCAAACGTATGTTGTATCCGACTCATGAGTGCTATCAGGTAGTTCACCATCTGTTTAGTTTAGCTTCTTGTCGAACGATCAAACGATTTGAGCATAATAGCCCTCACCTTCTACGAGACAACGAATTCCTCAGATTTCTAAGAGAGATGAGCACATGTTTGGCGTTTCCATGACTTTACCGAATGGAACCCACACCAGGACGAAGATCTCTTTAACAAATCAAAGTAGACACGTCTGGTAAGTAGTCTTTTACATGAAAGTTGAGGTTTCCTAGACGACAAACACAGTAGAGTACAGTTCTCAGTCTACTTGATGTGCGGACCAAGTAGTACGTTACCAGCATTTTCGAACTTTTATTGGTTCGCAATTAGGACGCACATTCCAACAACAATGTAATGAAAATGATAAAGTCTAAAAAAGTTCAACATCTGAAGTCCTCTTAAAATACCGTTTGTGGTTAGGTGCCGTATAAGCAGTAAGTTCACACCAAAGCCTCAACGTCCCAAACTTTCTCCAAAATAACTGAAGGTGTCATCTGTATTAACGTCTGTTGAATTTCATGAGTTCGTATGTATACTACCACAAATTTGAGGACAGCGTGATTAGCATGCGTGGTTTGGTGTTAGTCTACCGCGTTCGATTCCTAACGGAAGTTTTGTCCCTGGGAAGGCCAGGGATTTAAGTCACAGACTTCCGTTTTAATTAGCCAGGTTCCAATCCTTTCACCGATGCTGTCAAATTGACTAGCGGCGACGCCATCATTGAGAGACGCATGAAAGTACTTTTTAAAAAGATACTAAAACGTGGTATCAATCATGATAAACAGTATACTATATTATATATATACATATAATATATAATATTATATTATTATTGAAAATTGTTTTCAAACACCCGAAAGTGACAGAAAAATTGACAAGATGTGAGTGGTTTCTGGTTTCGGTAGCTCATGAACGATAGTTGACTCTTAAATGCATTTTATTTAATCATGCTCCGTCAAAAAAGATCGCGGGAATGGTGGTTGATCAGCTGGCAGTTCACCGTTCACCGAGCTTGGAAACTGGCTTACAAACGATTCGTCCCTCGTCGGGGAGACATCGTCAGTGCGCAGTTGAGTGGGAGCCTCCTCCGTGCCTAGCTGCGTTTATACAGTTTTCCGAGAGCATCTCCTATTCTGTCATGCGATTGGCTAACTGGTGTATAAGTTTCTT
>NW_008751950.1:612304-614210 GCF_000715545.1 Opisthorchis viverrini
AACGTCCCAAACTTTCTCCAAAATAACTGAAGGTGTCATCTGTATTAACGTCTGTTGAATTTCATGAGTTCGTATGTATACTACCACAAATTTGAGGACAGCGTGATTAGCATGCGTGGTTTGGTGTTAGTCTACCGCGTTCGATTCCTAACGGAAGTTTTGTCCCTGGGAAGGCCAGGGATTTAAGTAACAGACTTCCGTTTTAATTAGCCAGGTTCCAATCCTTTCAACGATGCTGTCAAATTGACTAGCGGCGACGCCATCATTGAGAGACGCATGAAAGTACTTTTTAAAAAGATACTAAAACGTGGTATCAATCATGATAAACAGTATACTATATTATATATATACATATAATTTATAATATTATATTATTAATGAAAATTGTTTTCAAACACCCGAAAGTGACAGGAAAATTGACAAGATGTGAGTGGTTTCTGGTTGCGGTAGCTCATGAACGATAGTTGACTCTTAAATGCATTTTATTTAATCATGCTCCGTCAAAAAAGATCGCGGGAATGGTGGTTGATCAGCTGGCAGTTCACCGTTCACCGAGCTTGGAAACTGGCTTACAAACGATTCGTCCCTCGTCGGGGAGACATCGTCAGTGCGCAGTTGAGTGGGAGCCTCCTCCGTGCCTAGCTGCGTTTATACAGTTTTCCGAGAGCATCTCCTATTCTGTCATGCGATTTGCTAACTGGTGTATAACTTTCTTGTGACGTTATTGGCCCGATCATTACTTGGGCTTCGTTGCGGTCTGTATTCCATTGATTGGCTGGATGGCCGTTTCCGATTGGTCCTCAATGACGATGTCTCCTTGACTGGGGATGAATCGCCTGCTAGCCAACTGCCAAGCTCGGCAAAGAAATCAACCACCATCTGACCTGCCATCATTAAACACACCGAAGATACCATTATTCTGACAAACTGACAGAGAAGTGAAAGTATGGCGGTCCTCTTGAAACGTCATCTGGTCAACACATTCAACGATTCTGTTTTGTAAAGGTTCTGTCGAAGGATTTGAATACCCGTTTTCACAGGTTTTATAAATTCCTTACCGGTTACTATCCAATTTTGAATGGAAATTTCAAGGACCGCTCTGACATACCTTAAGGAATTTCCAGTCTGGAAGTTCGCGGAACCAAGGCGGTGATTTTAGTTAGTCTACTGGCGAGAACATCTTGCGGTAAACTAGGATCGGAAGGTTGATGTGGTAGAAATCCACTCTGGTTCTAACTCCAAACTAATTTGCCGTGGAGATTACGCCAAACATTGAGACAGTGTTTTGCAAAGCATCCATTCCAGAAACTCCTGGATGTCTCCTAAACAACTGGTAAACGGCAAATAGACAAATCCGTGTCGGTCAGGCTGTTACTCCTCAACCTTAGTAGAGACACAAATGTCGCACTCACAGTACTGTACCCCCATGAAGAATAGATCAGGGTTCCGGACTTCGAAACAGAAAGGTGTACGAAATATGCCTCCATATAGTTTGTGGATTTGAAATTCACCTTCCCTTATTTATTGCAACCGAATTTCATTTCACTCTAATGAGAGTGAGTTGTGACATGTCACAAACATATGGATCTGCATGGTTTGTCCGATATTCTGCCGTCCTTCAGAGCAGACTACGTTGAGTAGACGATGACAGGATGGGGGATTGAACAGATACAGCGATTGTAGAGTCGGCAACAAATGATGATGGCGACGGTGATTTGCCGGGGGCAGTCGTCGCTGTATTAACCCTCATTCTCGAACACCTTCGCTTAGTTCGATCGACTAGCTTCTTGAAGCTTCTGATTGTCCATAGCCACACCACTCTCGTTTGAACGGCCGTGTACCCGTTCTCGCGTAATTATTCCGGTGAGTCCACGCCAAAGGGAAGCACTGGACTCGAGTTTCGCTC
>NW_008751950.1:614234-624224 GCF_000715545.1 Opisthorchis viverrini
CAATGGCCGTGCGGGGATTTGACCCCGGGACACCTGACATGCGAGGCGAGCATGTAACCACTACTCCACCCACGCACGTTGGACGCATCTGAATTATCACGTCTGAACAGGCGAACGTGTTCACACTTCAGCGATGTGATTGGTGTACCCGAATCATCGAACGACGACCCAGTAACTGTCCTGGTTGTGACGATCGATTGACCCGCTTTTGATTGTGTTTGAAAATGATCTAGGCCCGATCTTGTTAACTAGAAGCTGACATGCGCATAACAGAGCCATCCGCACATGCACGTATGCTCCCAGTTAGCTTTATTCCGCTGTTTAGGCTTGTTCACAGGGTATATTATTCAGCGCAAGTGTGATAAAATCGTCCCGTATCTAGCTAGAATGCAAACCAGTCAACAATAGCTGACCGGATTAGGACACAAATGATCTAATGTCTGTCGAATGCTTCGAGCAAAAGAAATCGTGCTTGACAGGAAATACTGGAGTGTACCGTCGAATAGGATGGCCTTTCTGTGGAAAGACCAACTTTGAAAGATGTGACCTTCACATATCAAGTGACCCACGTTGAATGATGGGTCGATGAGACCATTCATTGAGTGAGAATTGAGAACCGCTAGGAGGTGATGACGCCATGTTCGCTACCATGCATAATTGCTCGATTTTTTATTGGTTTACTGACGCTTGGATATTCGTCAGTGTACGAACCTCATTGGTGTCAACGAAGAGTGAGTAGCACTCGGTCCGATAACAAAATACAAAAGGTTGCCCCCGCCCGAGCGCTTTCCAACTATTTTTTGACTAGAGGTGATTATTAATTCATTGCACGTACAAAAGGTTGCCCCCCAGGCGCTTTTCAACTATACTCTAACTAGAGGCGATTATTAAGTCATTGCACGACAGTGATTCCTATTAAAAAACGGAGCATTAATTGTATCTCTTTTCGGATGAAAGTATATTTCGCTCGATAGTATGAATAAAAGCGCGGCTACTCAGCCGTTCAGTGTTTTATTTTACTCCACCGAATACCTTATACACAACCTTTATTTGCATTTCAATTCTAAAGGTATCGTGTTATCCTCTAGGAGTCTAATCAACTTCGTAATATCTTTCTCAAAACGGATGATTGCGTAAGAACGAAGCAAAACATTACTAGGACCTCTTCAATAGACACGCACAGGAGACTCCCCTGAGTGACACATCATCTTCCAGACACTTGAGCCTCAAGAACATTGGATTAGGATTCCTTTGTTTTTTAAGCTGCGTTCTGCTTGACAGTTGTCAGTCCTTCATCTACCTGGATTCTCTTGGACTCGTGACCTTGGTGTTGTTTAGAGAACCAAGCTACCATTTAGCAGGTCGATTGGCGAAATGTTACTGGTTGCGTTTACAAGTATATTATTGATGACTCATCGCGAAGGAGCTTTAAAATGGCAATTAAATTTATAGAAGAAACAACTCACAAGGTTGCTGAAAACTCTTCGACAGCCCCTGATCTGTTTCGTCCTCCCACTTCGAACTAATCAGGTAGGCACAGTCCCCGAGTTTCCATCAAGCTTACGTTCTACTTGGACCACAATTGGACTGATTTGACAAATACACTCATTTGAAAATCAACTCGGTTTTCACGGAAGACTCAAGTAAATCTCTCGCTTGTAATGAGGCGGCCTTTGTGCAGCACATTCAGTTGAAGAACAGCATAAACGAGAGATTCACTTGAGTCTCCCATGAAAACCAAATTGATTTAAAAATGAGTGTGTCTAATATTTACTTCCTTTAAACCAAAGAAAATGGTCTGTTTTATGGTTGAAAATGCCGATAACTCCTAAAGGTGCGTTTTCGCCTCTGGTTAATGTTACTTGAAGAGGAATTTTCTAGAGGAAGTTTCCAGTACAAAGAAAAAGTACATGAAAAAGTCTAAACGTAAAAAGTATTCCTATGTGTCCCTTCCTAGATGTATGAAATGCCGTATTTGCAGTGCAAAAGATGAGCATTGTTCAATTTTTCGAATTTTGAAGTGGCCTCACCCAATCGGAGTAACTCTTAAAAGGTTCCTGTTTTTAGTCTCCCGGGAGTAGCGTTTCAACATCAAATCCACTCAAAATGCCGTATTTTGAAGGGATGTAAAAACTGGCGGTGAGATACTACTCAAATCTACACGCTTTTCTAACTGATTGTCATCTAACTTGGTCACTGGTTTACATTTAATTTCATCCTCACCTCCTAAAACTCCACAGAATAATTCAGGAAGATTCGTTTTCCAATGAGCGCGTTGATTACCTAACTACGATCTGTTCCTACTTCACCTGTTGAATTTGAAATTCACAGGTGATATCAACGAATATCAATAGGTCGAAGGAGTAGCTACTGTGACGTATAACGCAGACTGGCGTTTTGCGTAGCTTGAAAGGACAGATAAATTGACAAACGTTTTGTTGCAGCGAGCAGAATCACAAAATGTCCACAAAACAGAATGATTATGGGTGATTGACTGATATTAGCAAAATTTGTAGATGAAGATAGTGAGTAATTGACGGCCCAGGTGGAAGAAACATTGTGCGAATAGAACTAATGTTGTGTTCAAATCCACACTTTTTTCAACTGATTAGTGCCCACAATTAGATCCAGATCATATCACTCTCGTCCCCGTGTCCTCGTGCAATTATTTTGGTGAGTCCACACCAAGGGAAGACTTGAGTGTCGCTTAGTAAGAGGGTGAAATTCAGCATAGTTTGAACAGTTGCCAAGGCAACAACGGTAAGTCAGTCTAGTAACAAGATCACAAAACGGCCAGAGAGTTTAAGAGGAGGGCCAGAAAGGTACACACGCATTGTGTGTCCGAACGTTCTGCTCACGTAAAAGAGGCTCTTGCATCGAACTGAACACACTTATGTAATTGAAACACGATTGCCTGACTGGACTAACCACACATGACCCATAGCTCAAGTATTTTTTGAATTATGCCGCGTCATGGTTGATTATACGTTAGAATAATAGATTTTGTTCTTTTGGTTGCCCAACATACTCCAGAATTTGTTCAGCTAGCTTTATTTGAGAGAAAAAACATTTTATTCTGCCATCTCACCTGCAAGTGATCTTACGTGCGAAGCACAAAGATCTTGTGAATCTTGTGAACGGCATGTAGAGCCCGTGGACGAGATTAGACTCAGCTCATTTTCTGGGTAGTTTCGGTCACTTTTATGCGGAATTTTTATACAGACATATGTATATATATATAGTGTAGCTAAACTCGGAATTTCTTTTCGATAAACTGCGGAGCAAGTGGGTTGAGTTACTTGTTTAAGGGTCGGTAATGACCAAACAGTAAATTTAAAGTGCTGGAGAACTATGCTTTTGTTTTGACAGTGGAATCTTACGTTTGGACAAACGACAAAACACATGTTTCCCATGAGTGGTCCATTGCGGAAGATGAACTCTTCAGTCATGTGGATGTCACGGGGCGAAGTGGCTCAAGTGGTTAGAACGCGAATTTACTAACCGGAAGGTCTGTGGTTCGAACCCGACCTCTGGCTCTCGATTTCCTGACAGTATCCCGGCCCTTGTGCTTCGTTCGGGTGGCATGGAAGTTAGGCACCGAAAGGGTGCTACAGATGAACGGTTGGCTGCCAGGAGTTTGGTCACCTAGACGAGGGCTGGAATGAAAAAACGTGCGTTAGGTTTGCCTCCTCAATGACTGTGTAGCAGGCAGGCTGATCACTGGCGGACTTATAAGCTGTACGGATAACTCTGTCAGACAGCTAATCACAAAAAACCGAAGGAAAGAGAATCAGCTTGTGTAACGCACCATTCAGTTCCTGTTTGTTCTTTAAACTCCAACGGGTCAGAACGATTACACTTGGACAATTTCTATTTGCGATCGCTTTTTAGTACAGCAACTTAGTCCTGAGGCAATTTGGAGAAAAATGCGGTTTTCAATAGTTGTAGAGATGACAACGCTGCGTCCAGATGAACTGAGCGCAGGCAAACTAATTTGCAATTTCCCTTATGGTGTATAAACTGAACTGTGGTGCACTGACCTTCCCAAGAATTCTGTGCATTAGTTTGCATTTTTTGCATGTTTTCACGCTCACTTGCTGTCGTTTGTGGTAAAATTCAAAAAGTCTAGCAGGCCTTAGGTTGTTTGCTGTCAAATTACGTATAAGACTGCAGCTCCGTTGATGAGTTTCGTTATTGGAGCACACCTTTTGCAGCATGAGGTAGTCAGATGAAGGTGAGAAACTCAGTGTGGTACTATAGGGTTATATATTCGTCTTCGAACTGACACAATGTTAAGTCCCAGGTTCATTTGAAAAAATCATCATAGTAACTTCCATGACACTACTTATGAGGTTGCTGACAACCCTTCGACAGCCGAGTTCCGGCGTTGTCAATTAGATGCACCACTGAATTTAAGCCTTTGAACTAATATCAAACCGAATGCTTTGCACAAAGGCCGTTCCACACTTGACTTGGGACGCTACTGAGGACATCGAAGTGATTGACGCTTTGATGGACCACCCGATAAGCTCCGCTGACCTTGTGGGTGGGAACTGGCATCTTAACAGTATAAAGAGAAGGTTGACAAATGCTGTCTTGTAGAGGGTAGTTGACCGTACAGTACATAACACACTATTTGTTTTTACTACAACTGACTCAAGTGAAGCAGCTATTTCCTCAAAATCTGTAGAGTATTCATATCTGGATTATATTTTCATGCTAGCCACCACTATCATTCATTCAAAACACTCGTATTTTCGATATTTGTCCCAACTGAATGAATCGTTCGTATTGTAGCCCAAATTATGTGCCGCATAAGGGGACCAGTTGGTATGTGCGACTTAATTTTCCTGCCCACAAGACAAATGTGAGCAAAGCTCATTCAGCCTAGTGGGTTCATTCCAGCCAATAGGGAATGACCGACACGGGGTATGGATCAATAACACGAATAACCGATGTGCACGCGCGTCAAATGCAAAGAGCGAAGGCAACTTTAGCCGTTACATGATAGTGAAAGGAACCATGGTAAACAATAACAACTCCAAACAGTGAGTAAACATCACCTAACCAAGTATAGGTTATATCAGGTGCTTTAAGTCACGTGTCACCCGTGGGCGTTTGTTATGGACGGCAGACCAGCGGAGATTAGGGACTCACCATGAACCTCTCACTGAAATCCATAAATTGCATTCAATAAGCTTGAAATCTGGGATTTTCGGCTGTATCTAGGACATGTTTTTGGCACGGGCTTACAGCATAGTTTGTAGCATTACTGGCGTCACACACATTACCATTCACTTAATACATCGTACATTGTACTAATACAAAGTGTGTTCGTGTAGAGTGACTTCCTCACTTGACGACACAAGGCTCGTATCCATGCCAACGAGGCATGATTTACGAGGGGCACACACACACACACAAGCCCGGGCTACAGGAGACACGTAACAGTGATTAACATGCAATCTTTCAATGTAACTCTGTTGACATTTCTCAACTATCGTGTCGTGTGAAGGTCACTGAACTGTGAACAACTGCTGATTTCAACAACGTTTGTAGTGCACTTTGTAGGTCATGAGACACAACCCATGCGGGTTTTCGCCCCTTTTTTTTTTTTACATTATTCTCTTTTTTAACCGAATATATTATATCAATCCATCTCGGGCTACAGGGAGTCTCAGTACTACTGATAAGGCTAATGGCAATTCTGGACGGCCTACTAAACGTATCGCCTTTCTTGGGACTTATTAGGTAGGCCCGACCCTTGGATTGTTACCAGGCGTATTTCTTAAAGGAATACCACTTTAGTGTTGCGATAAACACTCCCGTGGAAAGTAAATTAAGGTTTGCCAGAGACTCAACTAGGTGCCAGCTGAGTTATTCGATCAGAGTATTCTGCAGCCCCGGTGGGTTGTCCGGAAATTTTATGAAGCTTATGATCAGTATTGAGAACTACTCCAATATCTTGAAAATCTTTCCCGCCAAAGAATGAAACAACTGGTGTGTAGTACAACTATAAATGAGAGTATCAGTTGGGTGCTTCCTCAACATCAAGGTAAATTGAAAGCATGTGTTTACGGTATCCTGGTTCCTCTCTGGAGAGACCACCTATATATACCTGTCCAGTCGAACACTGCTAAGTCAAACCAGTCATCTTTGAGTCCGGGTTCGTTATTCGAACCAAATAAATGCACACACCAAGAAAAGCGAAACGGCTCGTGAGCTGTCGAAGAGTTTTCAGCAACCTTGTGAGTAGCTTCCTTTCACGAAAATAAAATGGCAAAGTTTACATAATCCCTAGCAAAGATATTTGCAGATCCATTAGCGCCATTGGCAAGTTGATCTGGTCATTGGTTGTCCGCTGGGCTGGGCAGTTTTTTTTTCAAATGTGAAGACTTGGAGAAGCCAAAATTCGAGACTACCCGGACATTCACCAATCAGAACACGCGACAATCAATAAACCAATAATAAGGCTCAATCAAGTAACCAATGCTTGGTCAAGTTCAACGTGTGGAAATAGAGTCCGTGTCAACATATAAAAGCAAAACAACCGTGCACATCCACTCACAGCGCACCGCTAAACGACCAGGACTGTATAACGCGAACGACGTCGCAGTGGCCTAGGTCTGACACGTTCTTGTGAAGCACTGGATAACCACTCGTAGAACTGTCATTTGGCACCCACTGGAAGTACCCTTCAAAACAATGGAACCCGTGCTGGTCTCCTGAGATTCAACTAAACATGACCTTTATGGTTAGAGTAAAGTCACAGCTGATGATAAGTATGTCTCATTTGATGGTCCATAAGACCGGTGTTTCGTTCCATTGCACAACTGGCCGCCTTAACCCCGGCCAGCTTCAGCAACGAAGGCACCGCGTCTCTTCCTTGTCACGCTTTTACGGTTATCATGGCGGACGTCTTGGTGAGCTTGCTAGTACTTCCTTTGTTGATGAAGTTCTGACCTGGCTTCCGGAATCCAAACGGACTTGACAGCGGTGTGAGCTCAGCCGCACGGTGGTTAGGCTTCACGCGTCACTTGGGTACGCTCTGCTACATTACCGAGTTCTTGGGGATGGCGTTTCGTAACCCGTCGGTTTGGTAGGCACTAACCGTCGGAGATAGTGACAAATCTGACGAACAGCTATGGACTGTCTGGGTTGATCTGCAGTGTCATTCGAAGCCGACAGTCAGCGGTGGATCCAAGCTGATGTTGCAGTCCATTCAAGTATGCAAACTGACAAGGTGTCCTAACTGAATGTCCAATGAACGAAGCTCGTCAAAATTGGATTCATTTTTTCACTCGTTAGTGTCATCCAGATAGAATGAGGTCAAACCCTGCTACGAATCTGTCGAATATTCCACCAAGAATAAGATTTGTTACCAAAAGTGCAATCCAGTATCCAGAAAACTTCAACAATGATTGGTGATGGACTGAGTCCTCTTGGTAAGGTTTTCTTAAGTGCGCACGTCAACACGTGTAATTCGACCGAGGGTAAGATTGAGTAGGCTTTCCATTTATGAAGTACATCACATTGCGGAGTAATTGAACCGAACAAAATTTATTCCCTCAAAGAAGCGCACTGCCCAGCGGGTCAGAAGTTTATCAAACCACGGTCGTTCATGGATGGCTTTTAATAAGCGAAGGGCTAGTGACATTGTTGTCCAACAGCTCATGGAAAAACAGTGGAGTGCTCAACCACTGGTGGAAGGATCGTGGGTTCGAAGCTCTCTGAGTGTCGCGAGATGATGATGTTTCCAAAACGCTGCACAGTGGTGCTCAGTTTTTCACCATAGATTGGCTTCACTTGCAGGATAAAACCTCATTGCTACTTAAGGTTCTGGATTGCTTAATTTTATCTCATTTTCTTTTATTTTCAAAACGCTTTTGTGTCCAGTAATTTCACTTCATGCGTTGTGTACTTCCTGGTGATAAAGTTTGTGGAACCCTTGTGAAGCTCAGCGAAATGGGTCAGCCCAAATGGGTCAGCCCAGCAAAGCGATACGGGTTCCTTGTCGCGGGCCGAAACTATCCGTTATGCAAAGTCTAGCCTCAATGTTAATGGGATATTTGATTCGAACAGTACTGAACTGGCATGCACAAATGTTCCGGACTGCATTCACTGTGTCCTAAAAACTGGCTGGACAAACCTGTCGGTAAGTGAAGTTCCAACTCAATGGAAATAAACCAAACTCTCGGACCTCGGCAAACAATGCTAGTGAGGGGGACAAAACTGTGTGAGTAAATCGGTTGTCGTGCTTCATGTCACACATGAGAATAATGCAATTACTTCCGACAGCCTTTCAACGGAACATCGACGTGCGTGTCAAATCTATAGGCATCAAGTCCAACATTGGTGATCTGTTATCCACGCTGATCAAACGCCGATCAGGGATTACATAAAACACACAACCAATCTTCCCGAGGGCAAGTTCATGAATGATCAGTTCCTACCATACACTAACAACGGTGAAAACCAGAAAACTTGTTCACATGCGAAACCCCCCGTTATCTTTAACAGTATACACGACGTCTAAATGGAATAAATTTCAAACAGTGGAGAGCCTAACGAAGCTTTCAAGTTAGAAATCGAATTACAATCGATTAGTGTGTCTCAAGCAGGAGAAGAAAAGACGCTGTTTGCAAACGCACACCATAAATCACGATCGGGAGTTTTTCGAGACGAGTTTTTTCCCCCACTGTCTTTGTTGATTAGTCCACGGTGAACAAACGAAAGAAAAAACTGATAAAAAATATGCTGATGCGACTAGAGTAGCATTTTCTCAAGGATAACGCAATAGGTTTTTCGCCGAAAGTTTCCAAGATGACCGGAGATTTTAAAAATAACTCGGCTGTTTTGTCAACCGTACTTTGGCGGACGCGAAATGGAATGGAACTCTTCAGCAAATGGGTCTTAACTTGAGTGGAATTAGATACTTCCAGTTGTCAAGCTTTTCAAGGGGAGCAACATTAGTACGGAGGTTACCTTTATCACACTCTCGTGAAAACCAAATCGATTTGCAAATTGGTGTATTTCTCGAAAACAGTCTAATTTGGGTTCAAGTAGAACATAAGTTTGACGGAAACTCGGGCGCGGTGCATACCTGATGAGCCCCAAGAAAGGCGAAACCGGTCGTGGGCCGTCAAGGAGTTTTCAGCAACCTTGTGAGTAGTTTCCTTTATCAACTTGTCTTCCTTTACAGAAGGTATCAGGGAGAGATTTCAATAATTCCCTTGGACAGGAAGCAGGTTATAAACATGTTGTCTGTTTTTAGTAACATCTAACGAAAGTTAGTTTCACTTATGAATTCAAAGAAGACAACCAACACCTACAAACAACATACTACTCATAAGGTTACTGAAAACTCTGATAGCCCACTGCAGGTTTTACCCTGCGTTGAAAGTTATCTACTTGAAGATCCACTTGTATGTAACTGAGAAAACACGTTCATTTATCTGCAAATTGCCGCGGATTCAGCTGAAATGTCGAGTTGGTCCCTCACCAGTAAAAAACCCCTGTTTTTGACGCTTTCATCTGACGAAAACGGGACCAATCAGTATCACGTTCCATAGATGGGGCAGTACTTCGACTCTGCCAGTTTCGGTTCAATTAACTGCAGACGTTCACTGATAAATGCGTTATTTCACATAGCTAGACTAACGGCGGACGCCAGATAAATTGAACGAGAAGATTCTGCAGGTAAAAGGTATGTTACGAACGAATGCCTGAAGTCATGTGGCAAACGCGCCGCATAGATAGTAAACCTGCACTTTCGCATACGGACAACGATGCATTAATTCGACTTACAAACGATGTTAGATTTTGTGCTTTGGCAACCTCAGTTTGAAATATGTTCCCAGTACTGCTGGTCGAAACCCCAGAGGCAGTTTCATCCACGACTCATCGCATCAATCTACTCACTTGTAGTTACGGCGTAAATTATGCTGGTGAAAGGAAGAAGGCCTTTGCTGCGGAGTTATTTATTAGAAA
>NW_008751950.1:624412-635810 GCF_000715545.1 Opisthorchis viverrini
AGGGGGCGCGAAGTGGATTTACGTGGAAACATACTACTAGCATGTCCTTTATCAGTAGCACCACCGTTACAATGGTATATCTGACAGAAAGCTTGGGACGCGGGCTAAGTAACGTTTTCCCAAACGTTTACACCTTTATTTGTGGTGTGAATGGTAATTTTGTTTTTCAGACGGCAAAAGGTTTGGTTCATCGATCACAGAGCAATTGATGCGACCAGTTATAGCCGTGTTATGCATTAATCAGACAGACGGATCTCTCGGCGCCTCGTTGATTAATCGGCCGAGGCTGGTGCTATGATCCGGAAAGACCAATCAAAATCTCGTTGGCAGGGTCACGTCCTACTGTAGCTAGTTCACACCGTGTGCGGAAATTCAGTAACCATGTTTTCCTCATTATACTGTTCAAACTGTTAACACGAGTAGCGAGCATCCCACGGAAGTCGGGAAAGTTCTCTCACTCACATAACCAAGAGTTATGGTTATGCCACTGGTTGTGGCATGATGACCTGCGTGTACCTGTGATTCTATTCACCATCTACATCTTATGGAGGCTGATTGTTAAACAACCGCAACAAGACACGGTTGTGTAAGTCCGTCGATTTTGTCATCAAACCGTCACACCGATTTTCGGTAATCGTGTTTCGAAAAGTCCTTTTCTCCAGTCGAAGTAAACTTGCAAAGAAACCTCACTGAGCTGAACTATCCAGGCGTGTGTTGCTCCGAAAAAATGGGACAGGTCATCAGTTGATTTTTTCAACATCCGTCAATTTTTTCCCTAAGCTGTTGCTGCTGGCATCACTTCATCCGTACGTCTCTTTCTTCTGAATGATTTAATCGCTTTTTTCTCTCATGAACAGGTACAACTCATCTGTACACGTCAACTGTCCGTCAACTCATCTGCCACTTTGAATGTCAACTCAGTGATCCATGTGGAATCGAAATCACACAACAGCTGACAGCGTGGATTATGCATCCATTTTATGGAATTCGTGCCTGTCTTCGAGGAATCTGGATTTCTTCCAATAAGCTGTTTCAACCAATCAGGTTGCAGAACGCTGCAGACCAGATTATCCAATAGCGTTCAAGTGCAACAACATCCTCTTTAAAACCCCTGCAGAAAATATTGAAATTCTTGCTTAGCCGTGGCTTATTTTGTAACTAGTTTTGCACGATTTGCCCTTTTGTCTACAAAAAATGGTAGGATAAAAATTCGATGGTAACCTTTGTTATACCTTGGTGTGATAGTTGTTGGTTTATTCGCGCTTTCCCAGTCACTTGGAAACGTCACGTTCAGATGGTCCACACAAAAAATGCATCCCGTAGATCCGATTGTATCCTATTGAAAGGAACAATGGGTTCCTTGTTCGTTTGTGAAAACTGTCTACTATCCGACAATCTAGATTGTCGTTCTTGTCCCAGAATTCCACCGGCAATTTATGTTGGTGATTCAATAAGCTGCTATCGTCATTCGCACCGCAAGCGTCAACTCAAAGACGAAAGCATGTCAGCTGTTTGATTTTTCACTGTTATCGCGATGCGCTGCTCCAGTCAGGTTGACCTCAGAGTTAAAACTTGCTTAATCATAGTTCGTCCAGATTCCTTCGGCGATGCCGTTGCTGTCGCAAATGCTTTACTCTGTCCTTGTTAGCGGTACCCTCAGCTCCCTACGATGCAGAGCTTGTGAGTCAGGTGTATCACGTTGAGTGATGTGCAAACCAAAAGTGCATACAACCAACTTCGACAAATACGTTCATTTGCAAATCAATTTGGTTTTCGCGAAAGGCTCAACTGGATCTCTCGTTTATGTCATTCTTCAAGTAGAACATAAGGCTGACAGAAACTCGGGGACTGCGCCTACCTGATGAGCTCCAAGAAGGCGAAACCGGTCGTGGACTATCGAGGAGGTTTCAGCAACATTATGAGTAGTTTGTTTTATGCATGAAAACCATCTTCGAATGAGCACCTAATTTCCTAGGGGGTAGCATAGCACAAGCTTCTGGTCTGCACGCCTAGCGGTGGTCTGTTGTATGAACATCTTGTGTGTGTGTGTGTGATAACGTAGGTGCGACCAACTGCTCGCTAACTACTCAACTCTGCTTAATCCCGACTGTCCCAATGGGGAGCACCCATCGTTTGTCGCTAGTGCCAATATTTCTCCAATAATCCTTAGTTCTGTAACAACCAAAAGTCCTGACGAGGTGAACAACGCCACTGCAAAATGTGAGACCAACGGAGCGTCGTTTTGTCTTACCCACAGGGCCTTTGCATGATCACTCTTCTAGTAAGTTCTACGAACTACGAATAAAAAGCTGAAACTGTGTCATGAAGGACTACAAAAGAGGACAGGTTTTGTTCACCGGAATCTCATCAAGGACAGGTTTGTTCACCGGAATCTCATCACGCTGGACAAAGTATCAAGATAAAACGACACAACTTTAGTCGCTATATCACTCTAGTGCATGCATTGAGGAAGGAATTGTGCTTCGGAAGCCAATTGGGGTGTGATCATATCAGGAATGTCAGCTTCCTGGAAGCAACAACTTAATGCCCGAAATCTACCGAGACCCTCAGCTCCGCTAGATGTTGACCAGACAGACAACGCCCCCTCAATATGCAGCGCGTCACAGCCTTGCATCAAACCCAGACAGCGTGAGTCAGCGTTGATCAAGGTCAGACAACGCTCCCGCAATATGCAGCACGTCGCTGCCAGACCATGCGCGTCAGCATTGGACCTAGTTCAGACAGTGTCCTTCCAATAAAAAGCTTGAGGCCGTTGTACTTTTCGCACTCGCACGCACTCACGCTCTCGCACTCGCTTTGTTGGAATATAATTATTATGTTCCCTTCCGTGAGTCTTTTCTCTCCGACACTAGGCACTGGAGCGGGTCAGCAGCAGATACCTCAGATTGGCGAATCAGCGGATAAACAAGAACAGCAGGCAAAAATCATTTAATTCTATTCAAAATCTGGAGTCTGCAGACAAAACTGGAGACCCAGTTTCCAAGGCGAAAGTTTGTGAGCTAAAATAACTGACAGCTTGGTGTCGTGCGCAATATTGGCCAAATCACCTCTCGACTGATATCAAAACAGCTTTTAGGATGATTGAAAACTTTCAGAAATGCGACTGGTTGGAATGATCGATAAATTCGCTAAGAGTTTCCACGAACTACACGTTACTTACATACCACTCGTAAAGTCCAGTTCAACTGGTCACGACCAGTCAAGTGGCAACATCTCAGTGTCCCAGAGGTAGCTACTTAACTGCAGTCTAATTGGGGCTGGCTAGTTACTTCATTGTTCAGTTCGTTGGAAGTTTTTGTGATCTTGAAATGCCGGACAAATCAAATTTTTCAAACTACCAGATTTGCGTGATTGTTGAATCTTCTCGTCTTTACAGAGCTCTTCCTATGGCAAGCTGTCCAAAGGACACTTTCCAAAATAGAATGTACGGGGGTCTGATCAATCGAACATCAGCAGTGAATCCAAGACTTTTTTAGCAGTGACATGAGGCGAGGAAGGATATCCAGTAAGTTCGGATATGTCTGCCACTGAAGTGAATCAGTGAAGCTTACTCAATAGTAGTTGAACGGGTGACAGTTGATCTGTTCACCTTCCTCGACAATTGGCTTGCAAACGTTCTCCCAATAGTCGGGGAAGCACTATCATTGTGATCGCGTAAGATCCTATAGATTGGTAACAAAACTCTTGGAAGCGAACAGCCAGCAGATCAACTGCCAGAAAAGGCACCCAGGTTGCCAATATTTCGGTAAGTTACAAGTCTTTCCAATATCTTGTGCTCCGCATCTAGAATTATAAAGCTAGCGCATTCAATGAGGCCTGCCTAATTCTCATCCGGAGTCTGAAACCTCCACAGGGGATCAGTTGTTGCCACTTTCATGATGATGATGGGGCCGAGATGGACCAAGTGGATAGGGCGCGAATTTACTGACCGGAAGGTTCGTGGTTCGAACCCGACCTCTGCCTCCCGACTTCCCCTGTCTAGGCAACCTGGCAGTATCCCAGCCCTCCTGTCTCCTTCATGTTGCACGGCAGCTAGCCGCAGGAAGGGTGCTACGGCTGAGCGATTTTTTTACGGCAGTGAAGCATCGGTGTTGAACACTGATGTCATGCTGTCGATGATGATGACTTTGATTATAGATAATCCAGACGACTCTACTCTGTCCTATCTTTTTTCGTCAGCCATTCGGTTGCTACATGACCTTCAGTCATCAAGTACGCCTACGTGATGCGACTGAAAACCTAGGTCGAAGAGACTGATTTCTGAGCATCGTTCAGAGCGCGAATGTCAGGGCTACAAGTTGTTTATCGTGATGGAATTCCTTCAGTCGAATACATCTCATAATTCCTCTTCTAGTCTTTACCATGATCAGCCTATGCACACATTTTGGTGAATAATGCTCACTGTTGAAATAGTATTAGAAGCCCAATTGACTCTAACAGTATGTGACCAAAATAGCCAGTCTGTACTTGATACCCAAGGCGTGTATGGAAACTATGGAAACTGTGCACTAGCTACCGGTCTGTGTTGAAATGCGCTCAGAAAAGAACAAGGAAATATAATAATTCTAGGGAAAATGTTGGTCAATATATTTATCAACAACAGGGGCACCTCTTTAAAATTCTTTCGGATGTTACAAGACGTTGGAGGTATCTGACTTTACGCAGTTCGTTTTCAGTAGACTACGGACCGATGAGGGCAGTAGATTCTGCATTGAGAACTGGTTCTATGGACAGATGGGTGAATAAACACCGTGAATTAAGGGGAACGTGCAATGAACAATAGACAAATCGGGTGCGAGCGAGAAATGGGACGGTGAGGCAGTTGGGGGTTCTCTTTACTCATGGAGAAACCTGTGAGCTTAGTGCGACGTGAAACACTAGGCAACCTACAGGTTCTCCATAGAATTTCGAGTGCTCAAAGGAGGCTGTGATATCAAAAGACCCGGCCCGGCTTTTGCAAGATAGTTGTCAAGTGAGAGGCTTGGCTGAGAGAGACTTGGCTGTCCAGTGATTGGATTACAAGTGCGTGCGTCGTGCGTGCGTCGTGCGTGCGTCGTGGCGTAGTGTATGCGTCGTGCGTACGCCTTGCCTGCGTGCGTGCGGTATGCAGCGTACAACCGCAAGTCGTTAGTTTGCACGGCAGATACCCACAGTTTGAGTGGATCGAGGAAGTTGTGTTAAACATCAAGCAACGATCCAAAGAAAGTTGGACAAATGACCATATCATTGAACCTTGATAAAAAACGAATGAATCCATCAGCCTACATGAGTGCATACGAGACAGAGCAATTTCGCCTCGAATGCGACCCTGGAAAACACCCTCGGCACCAACTGAGATAACTGATAATAAATGGCGTGCAAGTGAAATGAAAACAAAAACCTTTCCCAAGGCGCCAAATTATTATGGCGTGTGATCATTCAGTGCCCTTTAAATCGCCTGTCCCGTTAAATCATTGTCATAACCGAATAGAGTCTCGTCTATAATTTACTCACCGCACAATATGAACAAACAGAATAATTTATCTATTCCGATAGTGCTTCGCCTTCTCGTGAAAGCCTATTTTTGTCCTGAGTATCCTGTCATATAGACACAATCAGTGTTCCAGGCGGATGAATGCTAGACATTTATTCCTGTCTTTGTCTCCTTCTGGTTTGATTTATCAATGTGGATAGGCAAGGACAATACCGGTCGACCATTCCAAGCCGAAAAACAAGAGGACACTGAATAATGCGCCGCAAAATATGGGTAAGCTGTGCGCGGCAAGCCTCACAGCAGTTTTGATTACGTGTTCAGATTTTCACTTTACTAGTTGTTACATTAAACGTTCTGTGATAGAAAAGCGTATGGACTCAACTTAAGTACAAAAAGGTTAGCTGGAAATTTGGTCACTGTTCACATTGTTCCTACCGGAGCAAGCCACAGACATGGTCTGGCGATAGCGCGGATCAGACTATCATTATAGGCTCGTTTATCTTTTATTATACAATCCTGAAGAGAACGAATGGAGCGACCTGCGATTCGGTAGACCAAATGTCTGATCCAAGGAATAACTGTGAGATTATACGGAATATCACCCAATGTGGTCAGTTTCACGGAGCATCTATCAAAGCTTCTAGCCTAGTGACTAAGGCACGTGACATCATTTTCGATCAGATGTTTTCCATAATCGCTGTTTTGTTGACATAAACAGAAATCCCGATGCAATCTGAGAGCTCTACTACAAATCGAGGTGGATCTTTAAAGTCGCCTGAACCAGCCGGCCAGTATGCACCTCCTTTGGAACTACGGAATAGCATACTGAATGAAAAACTGAGTGTGAGTAAAACTCAGAACAGATGGAAAATAATCCGCTCAGAATGTGTATCGATAATACTATGAACACACAAGTTGGCACTGGCGTAACTTGGCACAGTCAGGTGGCAGATTCATGTGACAAACTGCTGCGAAACCAAAAGAATTAAACCACACTCTGGAGTTTCAAACACGTCTAACCGAGTGCAGGAAAGACATTCACAACAAACCAGTCTTTCACTGAGCTCTTCTGTAAAAAACCTCCAATCTATACGGGTTCTTGGTCAGGAAGATGATAAGATAACCTAACCGATGTCTAGATCTTGAAACTGGCTAGTCCCAAGTATTCACATTTGCCTGAAGCTCATCTGCTCGAATGCTGATTGGTGCACCTTGGCTCGCATTCTTAGGCTAAAAGACATCACAAACCAGAGATTTAGCTAGGTTCCAGTTGAGTTTCCCGCAAAACCAAGTTGGTTTGCAAATGAGTGCACTTCGCTAATTTCATGCAATTTGGGCTCAAGTAGAACATAAAGTTGATGGAGACTCGGGGACTGCCCCTATCTGATGAGTCCCAAGAAGGGCGAAACCGGTCGTGGGCTATTGCAACCCTGTGAGTAGTGTGTCACGTCCATGGTTAACTTTGCTTATTTTATTCTGACACTGTGCCTCAAGTATGACAGGTCAGTGTTGTTCATCTGACTTGTGATCTGTCAAGACGCGCGCACTTTGAGTCAGTTCATTTCAGATTTGTGCGCAACTCACCGCATTGGTGTATCCGAGTCACTCACCGTCTGGGATTTTCCAAACACTCGGCCTTGAATCTGTTATCAAACTATTATTCCAAATCGAAGCTGCTGAGAATTTGCAACTTGACCTAATGCCATCTACTGATTGGTTCAGACTACTTTACTTCCGGTGAATTTCGCTAGGGTTAAGCCGTTTCTCTAACCGTCCCACATGGTACTTCACGACAAAGGTTTACTCACAGATCTGGTAAAAAAACCAAATATGTGCCTCGTTTGCGGTCAATAACCCCTCTATTTCCGTCGCATTCCAAATGAATATGGGTACCATGTCGACCAAAAAGCAAATACCAAGAGGCCTCCCTCACACTGGACGTCAATCATCCTCATGTGATGCTGGAAAGTATCGTGGTAACTAATGTTGTAAAAAAACCTGCAATCTTTTTCCCAAGCGAATGCAGGTGCACAAGCAGACAGACGCGGTAGTTCAGACATACGTCGAAATGATAACCGATAGTTGCGGTTGAACAAGAGGCACATTCGCAGACATTGGGGAGGTTATCAGGCCCATGATTCATTGTTCGGTGCATTTGGCTTATCTGATTATGTCATCCGACTGCTTTCACGCAAATGGTTTTTTGGGCTGTTCAATCTGTCCCAGCAATCTCAACATGTGTATCGATTTGGTCCACATTGTTTGGGAGAGGACAAAAGGAGCATTCTGGGGAAAAGCACTAGTAATACTCAACGCGATCAAAACGCATACTAGAGTTTGTTGAATCTGCTCGGTATAGGCTCCCGTATTTGTTACAAATCTGGACGTACTGGGCGCTTTGCTGTCTGAACATCATAAAGCAATGTAAATGCGGCAAACAAGCCTCATCGTTGGTCTCCATGCCCAGTGGATCTCCACCTTAAGTTGACTGGATGCGATTTCTTCCTCAGCAAGAGAACAGTTACCTTCACCGGTCTTTTCTGGTGGTTTTGCACCGACAGGACGATAATAATGTTGCTGGTACAACTATCGTTCTCAAGAACAGTCATTTAGACTTGAGTTAACTCTAGAAGGGCGTTGAGAAATGGTCTATAGCCAGCCTCCACCGGCTATGTATGGGAGACAATTTACGGCAGAGGTCGAATGTCTGTAAACTACAATGTCCTTTACTGTTTTTCTCGTTGTGTCAAAGGGAAATTGTAAGCATCCCGTGAGACCACGTCAATTAATCAATACGAACCTAACTTGCGCGCACAAAAGACCTTGACACAACCAGTCAATTTACTCGCAGTTTGAGAGCCAGACCTGATTGGCTCGCCATAAGATTGGCCCCGTTCCATTGGTTTATCGCTATCTGTTCCTAAGTTAACTTGAAACCGATGGGTTTTCTTTAATTTTCAGTTGAAGAGATAAAAGCGGAATATCGTCTTCAGAACTATATCCAAGTGTGTGCCTGTATGGAGCAACACGTGAATGATAAGAGAAGCGAATTAACGAATCAAAACTTCTCCAGACGTACTCACCATGTACAAGGTACGTGGCTTCTATAATAATAATATAAAAAGCTGTTCAGAATGTGGGAATTTGGCACGCCATTCGTGAAAAGAGGCATATCCGGATGAAGTGTGCATATCTTAACCGAGGTCATCAATAAAAACGTCAGCGTAAATGGGAAAGTCCTTGATGTTTAACCTCCACATGGCACAATACAGTTTAGAGTCAGGTGTGACTTGCTTCGAACACGCTGCATAGGCAGTCAGTTGACCGGTCAGTATCCAGTTTTAACCTTCTCTGGATTGAAGGCTGTCAGAGCGGGGTGAAGTTAGAATGAATGCGATTAGATCAGTTTGTTCAAATAGCAAATGAATCGGCCACTCTCGCATACCTGCGTCGTTCTTGGGATAACCACATTTTGACCGAAGATTGTATCAAGCATTTTTCGCGTGACCTTCACTCGCTCTCCAGTCCAGCCGTGTTTTGTCCATCATAGTATCATGTGATCTGTTGCAGGATATTTTTATCGATTTTATTGACTTCTAGTGGCGTTGCGCCACTACTGAACAGATTCACCACGAGAATTAGACGCCCACTACGAGTGACGGGAATCGTACAACAATCTAAACATTCAACATTCGTACAACATTCTAACATTCGTAAAACATTCAACCAAACGATGTGCAGCGATGAGATACATCAGAAATGACTGCGTAGCGTGGATAAAAACAAGGAAAGTAAGACAGCTTTGTTTACTGATAAAGGGGGAAGTTATTGAATCTAGCTGAATGTCGCTCCAAGTGCTACCACCAACAGTTATGGCATATTAGTTGAACGAGGGTTGCCGCATTCACATGGCACGGGAAGACTATGGTAGAAAAATGGAAAGAGCGACGCTATATCCTGTCGAAGTGAGCACTAATCACTCTGCTGTTCAGCCGTTCAAGGTCGAATGGTTAAGTGGTTAACCAATGGCGCAGAAGTTTGCGCGTTGGAAGCTCTCTGAGTTTTTCGCGGGGTGTGCAAAGCTGATGATTCTCAACAAGGATGAGACAACTGTACAGTGCTTCTCGCCTTCTCAACATTGATTGGCTTCTCTGAGAGGACGAAATCTAAGCTGAAAAATTACCAACCCCCTTCATACTGCCATAAATGCAGTAAAAGGGCCTTACATAAACTGACAGATATGATCGAGCAAAGTGCATGCTGGACATCTTGCCCAAAAGACGTCGGGTATTTCGTGATCTGATATCAGATGATTGCTTTAAACTACCTGACTACTAATTCATATCAAGAGAGTTCGCGCATCCTAATTTAATTGGTAAAATACTCGGTGGAAATCAATACATGACTGGGTGAATCCGTGAAAGATGTCCGTTGATTGATTTTTCATCTTAATTGGACCGGAGAAAGGTAAAGAGTCATTTGAAGTGAAGTAGTGGGGGTTGACTGCAACAGAGTCGGGATGTTGTGTAACACATGCATCACAGTTTGAGGAAACATAATTTGTAGCGACCAGGGCAACACAATATACACATATGGCCTTAGTTGGTGAGGTTGGTCAACACATGTTGTGGGTGAGTAGGTTCCACAGTCTCTTAACGCCCTCTTATTACCGTGAAACCCGGTCTGGTTAGCCGCCTGATCGCCTGGTGCGCCTAACCAAACCAGAAAATGTCAATGAACGTGCGAACCGGCTGATCTATTGATCACTGTCGCGTACAAGCGGGTCAAAAAGTGATACTGAGAATACAACTCATCTGTCAATGGCGAGTGAAGAACAACCAATGAAATTTGTCTCGACGAAAACGGTTATTCTATTGGCTGTTATGTAGCCCCTTACGTTCGGAGCTAGTTCTCCTGATATAAGTGTCATTTTGATTTGTTTGCTAACTGCAAAGGTTCAATTCCTTTATGAAATACTTTTGCGTACAAAGCGACTGACATAAATGGCCCTAGCAACGCTTATGGATGTATCCTCATTGATCATGATTGATTGGCGATACTCCGTCTTGAAGGTATTACAACTCATCATCATCATCAGCTGTAAAAACCGCGTACTTGCCATTCAGTGGTTGTAGCTATCAAAATTTCGTCCACCGATGATTTTGGTGGGGGGAGTGGGGTAGGTGGCTGCGCACTGGTGGTGGGAGCTGATAAATTGGCTATCAATGGACTGTTAAGTGCGGGAATTGAAAAGGAAGCTATGCGTTGGAGGAAATAGCTTGTATGCATGAGTGCCACTGAAAGCGTGACTAAGCCATGTCTGACAGCGTCACTAACCATTAATATGGCACGTTTCAAAGTACGCATCCAGGCGATTCCCAGGGCAGTTAAGTTTTCTGGTAATGGCTTTTATACTTCCCTACCAAGTAATTGTTTGACCGCCTCTGGCTACGTGGTTGTGCGAGAACAGCCCTTCGAGGAATTCGGTCGACTAGCATACGGAGCACGTGGTCAAGCCAGCACAACCTATGTAGTGTGATCAGTTCATCTATCGAGGGTGAGTTATTTCTCCCGAATTCCATTCGATGTACTTCAGCAATGAAGTACAGACCAGACCAGAAGTACCACCAGACTCAGGCAACCCTCCGAAGACATCGGTGGCACCACGTCAAAGTGGCAGCGTTAGGCCGATGCTCTTTTTAAGATGTCACACACGCGAGTCCCATGTTTTGTCTTGCAACTGAACTGTTGAGCATTCCAGTGACAGATAACTTCTAGTGCTCCCAATACGCAATGCCCTAGGTGTGGGGACCGCGTGATCCTCACCGTGCCTGGTTGGAGACACTACAAGGTATGGCTGCCAACCGATGTCAGTGGCGTTCTTGTTGTCAGTTTTTATCCAGA
>NW_008751950.1:635948-643539 GCF_000715545.1 Opisthorchis viverrini
GATGATGATGATGATGATGATGAGATGATGATGTGCCCTAGGTGAACATTTTGAAAGCGACGTACAACAGAAACTGCCAGTAAAATATACTAGCACACTTAGGAGGACTGATATGATTACACTAGTTGGGTAGTTTATTGAATTACAGATCATCTCCACAGCTTTTTTCTCAATTTCTATGATGCTTCTTCTGTAAGCAAGCTGATATTTACGCATTTCTTACCTGATGTTCCGTACAAGTCGAACCGGGTAGTCGGTACTAGCGAAGATGTTCTTTTCACATCATAGCACTGAGGGAAATGTGTGTGTAAGCACGGATGATCCAGCGTCGAATAGAATCATCGATCTAATAAACACCATCCCTTATAGCTGACTACTTAAAGTAGTATAGCTACGCTTGTTCGGTTGGTGTTAAACTGGCATCTTCCGTTTGAGTCTTGCAGTGGGTGAACAAAATGAACTCCACTTGAGTTCAGTGAGTAGGTACTACAAATCATATCAGAGACGTGTTCTTTTCCGCATACGGAATGGTGTCTGTTCTATTCCTGTCCTCAGTAAAGGTGTGACTTGTGGGTGGGCAGGTTAGCTTAATAAACGCGAACCAGAATATGGCCGGGTTTTAGTCCGATCGTGGTCATATGTCCAGTGCTCAGGTCCGTCGTGGTAAGCTTGGTCTGGTCACAATTCTCCAACTGCTACACGGTAGCCGGAAGTTCTCAAAATGAACTGGGACTGTTGCAGTGCTGTCAAAAATGATATTGGGTGGAAAACAATGCAAACATGCTGTAAATACTTTCATTTAAAACTTGAACCAGCTTGAATTTTGTTTATCCGTGTTTTTTTTTTGGGGGGGGGCACCTCAACATATTTACTCTTCCTTCTTCGTCATCTACCAATAATAATTAGGTCAGTTCCGCTTTGGAAACCCGAATTTTACATTTGAGTCATCCACATACAAGCAGATTCCTCAAGAGCTGTCTTGAGTATGTTGCAATCAACATTGGCGTAGAGACATTCATGTGTCACTAGTAAACTCCGTTGTGACTCGCTTCCGGTCACGTGGTGATTGGTCACGAGAGCTGATGACAAGTTGCATACGACAGATACCGAATCCAGCCGCATTGCTAAGACAAGTCGATGGTAACTGAAGCAACACAGTTCAATTAGGGAGACCAAGTGGACAACAAATTCACCGCTTCCGGTGGGGACATTGACCCAGTGATTACTTGACTGAAATTTAAGTTGAACAAATTAATGCCCGATAAATTTTGGTATGGATACCAGTGGAATAAAAATCAACCTCGAGTGCGGAGTTACCGACGCACATAAAATAGGCAGTTACAGGCTATCAGACAAGGAAGTATAGACCTCAGTTGCACAGAGATTTGAGAAAGCCAGTTACCGAGACAACAAATCAACAAATATTACAAAAGGGTTCAATAATTTCCAAATCAGACATCCATCACAGGCAACAGCGGTGCTTTAAACTTATTTGACCGGATATTACTGGCACGTGTTGTCAGTAGTATGTGCATCACTCTGTAACCGAATCACCATAACCCAGGCAACCTAAGGTTTAGTAACTGATTTACCCTGATGTAGGTCAAAGCCAAACTACATCTGGAACGATCGTGTGAAAGGCTGTTTACATGATTTCGTCTGAAATGTGGATTAATCACGTACACAACGTATACATAAAGTCTGGTGGGTCCGAGTTTGAGTCCATATGAGCGTGTGAGAATTGCATCGAATTCTTAACCCGCGTTTGATGTCTGACCTATGGGACTGTTGTAACGGTATTTTTCTCGGCTTAGTTCTCGGTCTAAGCCACCCAAGCTAGCGGTCACGTCAAAACAATCACCAGAGGTGCACAAGGTATATTAACGCCCAAAACGAAGTCAGGAACGCTTGTACAGCGCTTCATATATATAGCCTAGGCGGCAATAACGCGCTCCGGATGCGCCATTGGCAACCGGCATTCTGCCAATCCTGGGTCATGATTGGCTGTTGGGTCCAGACTTTCGACCAATCAGATCTCGGCTTGATGACGGACCGGCAAGCGTCTCCAATTCTTGGCCAAACTTGCTTGGGGTGGACTTCTCGGCCGTAGCAGCAGCTGACTGTGAGTGGTAAAGGGGGATCCGTGTGGGGTTCCGCCTAACAGGAACATACGAAAACACAGGCTGAGAGTAACTGAACACAACCAGGTTCAGAAGAAGCGTATCCCCCCTTGAACAATCTTTTGAAGTTTGTTGACCCTGAGCGTAACCCACACGAACTCCTCACCTACATTTCGATATCAACATACTGCCAGGTTCAGAAGAAGCGTATAACCCCTTTGAACAATCTTTTGAAATTTGTTGGCCCTGGGCGTAACCCACACGAAGTCCTCACCTACATTTCGATATCAACATACTTTACTGGAATCATTTGCTCAAATGACGTGTCGGAGCCTTCTCGTCGTCAACAGAGCACGCATGCAAGATCGAGAGGGTGCAACAGACTATGATAGGAATCAGTATTATATGAAATGTATGATTTATAAAGGGCTGAGACTAGAAGCAATTGATTTAATTGACTGCGCTACCAAACACAGAACCCTAAGCATATTCAGAATACACCACAAGTAAAGGTGGTGAAGATCTAGTAGGTTGAAATGAATCCCACTGACTGTTGTGGAAAAACAGACAGTCCAAAATTTGCGTCTAAGTGGGCTGTGTCCCGTGCGTCGTGGAGACAATTTAGAATACCGACCTCCTACACCCCTTAGTACTTCTTTACACCAGATGTCACATGGTGGTGCTTGTTGTGACAAAAGATGGAAACTCAAACTTGGAAGGCGGAGCGACAATCACATAAGGTGACTTGAGTACGATACGCTGACGATAGTTGGCTTGTCCACTGACCTAAGCAATTCGATAGCAAATGTTTGGTAACCAGCCAAAGTGACTGCATCACTACGTTGTTAAGAATCGGAGTGGAGTGTAGAAATTGGTCTATTATTGTGCGCTGACTATTGTTTCGTTTGTTTTGATATACGTGGTTCTCGCCGGAAGTGACCTTCGATCATGATAGGTCGTTCGGTTGGGAGGTTCCATTGATTGGTTCGTAATACTCTGTCCGGTTTAGTCGGTGCCTGCGTGACTTTTAAGCTCGGCGTTCTGCGCTCTTGTCCTACGGTCGGTTCGGTGNGCCACTCTTTCCGAGCCCTCTGGGTTCCACTTTGTGACTCTTCTTGGTTCCGAGGGATTTCTTATTGCTTGTTTTTTACTCCGGTGGTCGGTTTTGTTCGGATTTTCAGTTGGGAGATTGGCCCTTTTCACATAATAGTGCATGGACCTAATTCAACGCGTCGGTTGGTCTAATCCGCCATGAAATGCCATGCTTCCAGAAATCCCATTCCGTGAGCGTGTCTTTGCTTACCAAGACTTTTATATCTCCCAGATTGGATTTCTGAGTCGTACCAACAACAGTCTCAGAGTGGAACCTCGAAAAAGTCAATCCACGTCACTCCAGAGGATGAAAGCAGGGAAGGCCGTGCTCATGCTAGCAACGACCAATCAGGACAGAGGATAAAAGATCAGCCAATGGAATCGTTCAACGGAACAAACAATCTTGATCGAGGGTCAGCCTGGGCGAGAAGCACGTATATTAATGCACACGTCACGCTGCTGAAAGCTTATACAGAGCTGTGCTCCGTAACAGATAAACTGATGCATCTTTACTCACCCTAAAGTAACCGGCAAGGAAGCTTCGGCTAGGATGTTCATTACAGGGACCATCTCGCTTGTGAGTGTTAAATGTAAGCACAGATACGAAAGGAAGTCTGAACTTTGCACTCCCCTGCCCCATGGAGGGGCCGTCAACTTGTCTTGTCCTGGGGCTGTGAGTGAAATTCGGCTTACATATCGCCACCATTCGACTGGTACCACTTAGATTCGCCCTGCATGATTCGTTAAGACGTTTTGGGAGTGTTCTGGCCGTTGTTTACTTGCCAATCTTCTAGCGCCAGACAGAAATGGACGTCTCATCAACTTGAGTGACGGTTGGGGAAACCGGTTTAACCAAAAAATCGGTCATTTATATCCATATCCATTCAAACAACCCGGTTGATTTCTAGGTACTTTTGCACAACAGAATCGTGACCTAGACAGCGCCTATCTAAGATTTGTACCGCCATACTAAACGTTTGCGGAGCTGACTACTTGAATTAAGACTACTGAAATGATGGGTTTCACGAAGGTAGTTCGGGTGTTGTATGGGGACGTAAAGCAGGCAAATTTTATTTTGAAAGTTTCAGTCACCACAAATGACCTTCGTCTAGAGTTGAATAATCGAAACTGACTGAATTGCGTCAGATGACGCAAGTGAACGTTTGGCTATCGAGCTCGACTATCTCAACCGCTATCCATTAGGCACAACCAGCTCAAGTGCGCTCAAAATGGTTGGACGCTGTTCTTGTTTTCATAATTTATCTCTTGGGGGGCATACCATAGTTTAAATGGTCACAAGAACCAAAAGATAAATACCGTTTTTATCAAACTCCAGCCATAAAGAAACCGTCTTTTGACTCGCCTTTCCTCTGTTTGTTACTTGGGCACACTGTTCACGGGAGAGATTTACTTAAAACCCAAAGGCTGTGACAGTTCGATAGACCGTGCCATTCAAACAAGTTGCGTCAGTGAACTGCGGTTCCATGCCACAGAATCTGCATGCAGGCTGTTGGCTTTACCGTCTCGACTGTATTACCTGACACAAGGTTCGTCTGAAGGTGTCGAATTTGGCAACAAACCCGGAATTAGTTTCGACTGCTTTTCAATTTGACTTTTTTTAATTCGTGATGACACAGGTGCATGCACGTCCGCACATAGACAGAACACCGACGAAGTATGTCGGGGTGACGTAACCAGACATAAATTATCCACTGTTCACCCCTCACAAGTTTTTCGTAGTGCACTGGGCTTTCAATCATTTGGTGTAAAGTGTCGGAACATCTCCGAGGTTCAAGAAGCAAACTCATTGGAATACAGAACGTATCAACTGATATGATGTACTGAACAAAAACCGGTCCTTAATTCTAGCACGCTTTCGCTTCCTAATTTCTCAGAAATCCGTTCAACAATTCTTTGCCAACGATGTTTTACCTCTGCCGGATGCTTGGAACTACGGCTCAGTGATTCCGTCCTACACAACCTACAAAAACACAAAACGAAGCGGCTTTATTCCTTATCATGCGTAGGAGTTTTTTGATCCTCAGTGTTCGCTAGAACTTTACGGCAAACATGATTGCGAAACTCTGGAGCTCTACTCTCATGGGATATGTTTTTAAGAGACATATGTCATAAGTAAAATGACCAAACTGTAAGACCAACGTCGGATCTGATCAAGCATATTCACAAAACGTTCAGTCATTTTTTGGAAACTGCCAAAAGGCTGGACATTCAATTTGCACTGTTGCATCTGAGACAAAAATCACAGGCACACAGTACTACCAACTTGTCTATGCCAGCTACTGGCCGACAGGTCGCGGGTTCGAATCCCTCTAAAGAATCGCAAGCTGCAACCAAGTTTAAAATAAGAATGCTAGAAATACAGCCCCATCGCCTACCCGATAAATTCCAAAATAGCGAAACCGTTGATATACGGTCAAAAAGTTTTCATTGAACTTGTTATTAGTTTGCTAGAAGGCAGATCACGGAATGTGATAGGGTTCGCCTCCAACTCTTCAACCGCATATCAAATACAGTTTTTTTACATTTTAAGCGATAAGCGTCTGAAGGTGCCAAATTTGGCAACAAACCCGGAATTTGTTTCGACTGCTTTTCAATTTGACTTTTTTTAATTCGTGATGACACAGGTGCATGCACGTCCGCACATAGACAGAACACCGACGAAGTATGTCGGGGTGACGTAACCAGACATAAATTATCCACTGTTCACCCCTCACAAGTTTTTCGTAGTGCACTGGGCTTTCAATCATTTGGTGTAAAGTGTCGGAACATCTCCGAGGTTCAAGAAGCAAACTCATTGGAATACAGAACGTATCAACTGATATGATGTACTGAACAAAAACCGGTCCTTAATTCTAGCACGCTTTCGCTTCCTAATTTCTCAGAAATCCGTTCAACAATTCTTTGCCAACGATGTTTTACCTCTGCCGGATGCTTGGAACTACGGCTCAGTGATTCCGTCCTACACAACCTACAAAAACACAAAACGAAGCGGCTTTATTCCTTATCATGCGTAGGAGTTTTTCTGATCCTCAGTGTTCGCTAGAACTTTACGGCAAACATGATTGCGAAACTCTGGAGCTCTACTCTCATGGGATATGTTTTTAAGAGACATATGTCATAAGTAAAATGACCAAACTGTAAGACCAACGTCGGATCTGATCAAGCATATTCACAAAACGTTCAGTCATTTTTTGGAAACTGCCAAAAGACTGGACATTTCAATTTGCACTGTTGCATCTGAGACAAAAATCACAGGCACACAGTACTACCAACTTGTCTATGCCAGCTACTAGCCGACAGGTCGCGGGTTCGAATCCCTCTAAAGAATCGCAAGCTGCAACCAAGTTTAAAATAAGAATGCTAGAAATACAGCCCCATCGCCTACCCGATAAATTCCAAAATAGCGAAACCGTTGATATACGGTCAAAAAGTTTTCATTGAACTTGTTATTAGTTTGCTAGAAGGCAGATCACGGAATGTGATAGGGTTCGCCTCCAACTTCAACAGCATATCAAATACAGTTTTTTTTACATTTTAAGCGATAAAACGCCATACACTCAGACAATTACTACGGAACCCAATCTGTACGATTTCTTATGTCTATTAGATATATCAGCATCTTCTGTTCTCATCAGCATCATCGATGGCATGACATCGGTGTGCAATACTGATGTTTCGATACCCCACAACCATAATTTTTGCTCCCGTAAGCTTGGCGGAGGGTAATCAACCATTAATGCTCTGCTGAAAGCCAAAAGTTTCAGATCAATATCATATATCAACACTCTAACGATGTTTAGGAGTGCGCTGGCTTTTATTGCCTTGCGATCGAGATAAACCTGGCTTTTGGGCCCGTTTTGATTCGCTGTCGATATTTGGTCAGCTGACTCACAGAAAGTGGCACGTGATCTGGAGCTCCACTCACTTCTGTTGATGCGCTTGTCACCACAACGTCTAGGAAAGCAATCATCGATGCGTTAAATTGCTTCGTTGTTGAAGTCAAGGCTAGCTGACCGGTTAGACAAGATTGACCAATGAAAGCACTTGTGCTAAATGGCTAAATGATCGCCTTTTAACTGCGGTCAAACAAGGCGTCTTCCTTCGTTTTCTCCTTGTTGTGAGCGTCGCCAACTGTGAGCGAGAATACCATGGGCAGTCATGGAATATTGGTGCTTTGGTTAAAACTCCGTTTTTCCCGGAGGAGATTACCAGGCGACAAAAAAAGCCAGTCAGACCTTCATTAAAGGTTTGCGGAGAAAACCTGGAAAATTGCACACACTGTCTAGACCATGTTGACTTATGGTACGCTGAAAGTTTGAAAGTTTTCTTGAAAGTCCCATGATGAAAATATATAAAAC
>NW_008751950.1:652783-653371 GCF_000715545.1 Opisthorchis viverrini
GTACGTCATTTTGTTCACGAAACCTCGTCCGATTACAGTTCGCAATGCGGACGAATCACATATTTGCTTTCTCTAAACCGTTTGTCACCACGAACGATCAAAGTTTTTCGACGTATAAGAGCGAAACCCGGATCAAAACTGGAAAAACTAATCGTGTCTCTGCCGTGACAGCAGAAGGTGCGATCGGCGTGGATTACCAGGGTGAAAGATGCCAGGACAAAGGCAGAAGATCTGAAATCACGTGAAACTCTTGAATATTAGCAAAAGTGATCATGCCTACTTCGCATAATGCCCACCCCCAACGATGTTGTCACTTTCTCTATCCCCGTGTCCACACCCGTCAGTCATTCTCTTATTCTGACTGTAACATAACTGACGGTATGCCACAGGAAAGCATCATTCAAACGGACACACCAATTGGATTGGAGGAGGCGCCCAACCAAAGCACGAAATCAACCGGCAGACGCAGGGACACTAAAGGCCATGGTGGAGGAAATAGGGCGGTACAAGCAACCAATCAAACTCGAGGACATCAGATCACAACGCAATGTGAATCAAGGTCAGAGAGAACAAGTCACTAGGAAAAGA
>NW_008751950.1:653404-653926 GCF_000715545.1 Opisthorchis viverrini
GTATGTTTCATTTGGAACTCCCTACCTCCCAATGTTGTACATTCGCCGAGTTTAACCATTTTCAAGAACAATTTAGATGCACATCTTATGTCCAAACCGAATCTGGAACTATTTAACTCCATGTGATACTCAGTAAACATTACGCATATTTTTGCGTTCCTTTGTGTATATACGTTCACCCTATGGTCCTTGTAAAGTTAATCGCTTTTTAGACCATTAAACCTTGAATTAACCTTGAATTAACATTACTACATGGTATTTAAACATTGCCAGAAAGCAAGGAATACGTCCGTATGTTGGATTAAATCAGGGACAGTTAGGTAGGTGGATGAGCGCCACCTCATTGCTGATATCAATGCCCCAGATTACGATGGATTCGGAATCTCCAAAGAAGAATTTCTACGAATGATGATGAAACAATTAAATAATATTATAGTGAAGATTAATGTTCAATATTTTGGCCACTGCAGGTTACCCTTTTTCAGGAAAAAGAAACACGGAAACGTATCCAAACAGACAGCT
>NW_008751951.1:0-1021 GCF_000715545.1 Opisthorchis viverrini
TATTGAAGAGATCAAGGATGAGGGTGGGGGTGTCCGGGCCACGAGCTTTTAAGATAAGCGAATGGATACCGTCAGTGCCTGGGAAACTTGAGTCTCTAAGGTGAACGAGAGACGGAGTTACGTCAGACAAATTAGCAGAGGGTGTACAGAGTTTGGGGCTTGTCTCGTTGGCATATATGGCCACTTAATGGCCAGGTGGGGAACAATAAATAGATAGAGTCGATGGGGAGGGAACATAGCAGCTAGCGAAGTAGGAGTGTAGGGATTCCACAATGTCAGCAGGGTCTGAGAGAGGTTTCCCGTCAGCTGCCACAATATTTGAAACCGCAGATGAATTTGAGAAGCAACGCCGGCGGAAGAGGCGCCCCAGCATCTTAGGCTGTAGGAAATAGGCTACGGCGGTCGACTTCTCACGCTTTTCAAGGGCGAGTTTGGCCGTGGTAATATCAGTCACAAGTTTGTTGATTACAATAAGGAGGGAGAGATCAGGGGATTCAAGGAAGAGCCTACGATACTTCCTGAGTTTATGGCGTGTAGCGGGTAGTCGTGTGGCTGGATGACGACCAGAAGCACGGGAAGCTCGTGTGGGAGCAACTAGGTATAATGACGATAGTAAGTTGCCGTAAAAAATGTTAGCCACGCTTTGCGTGTCAGCAGAGAGAAAGAACTCGTCCCAGGTCTTATGGCGCAATGAGATTGCAAAGGCTTCAAGAATGCCCGGGGAAAGGATGAAAGAGGTTAAGGGAGGATGAGTAGCTGAATTTAGAGTACTTGTCCAGCTGCAAGTTACAATACAATGGTCGCTGTCAGGAAACTTCGGACCAACTGCAGCGGTGGGACACAGATAGCCGTTGACGAGGGCAATGTCCAGGGTGTGGGTACCGCGTGTTGGTTGCCTTACAAGTTGGGACCAGCCTTCGACATTAAGTTGGGTAAGCAGGGGCGAAAGGCGCAAAGGGGAGTTTTGTCGAGACCAGGCAATCTCAGGAAGGTTGAGATCCCCAACAATTAGTTTGTTCGG
>NW_008751951.1:5533-8063 GCF_000715545.1 Opisthorchis viverrini
TTGAAAGAAAGGCACAAGTGAAAAAAGGGTGTAGCACTGCTCTTTATGTTCTCAGCGCGGGGCAGTATGCTTGCCAGCGCGAGGATAAAAATAGATTGCTTGCCAGCGCGAGGATTCGCAAAAATAGATGTCTAATTGCGCTTTAAATTGGGTTCGAGAAGGGGCGTGTAAAACCGTCAAAGGAAGGTCGTTCGACGCAGCTACTACCTGAAATAAAAAAACGTTTCTTCTAATGAGTGTGTGTGCCCTGAGCTTGAAAATTTTCTTACTTTGTCCCCGCCGGGTGTTTGCTGGGACAACGGTAAAAAACCTGTTTGCCAAGCTTTGTTCAACAGGGCATGAGTAAGAATTAGGTCCCCTCGGAGGCGACGGTACTTCAGGGGAAAGATCATAGTCCACGGATTTGAGGCCGGTAACCATTCTCGTAGCGGCCCGCTGGACAAGCTCAATGAGAGTGACGTCTTTCGTGCGTCCTGAGTAGACAACTTAGTTGGCGTACTCCAGGAGCGGTCTGGCGTATGGCCCATAGAGTATTTGGAAGTCCATGCGAGTAATACGGGTGAAGGTGCGTCGGATCATCCGTAAAATGGCGCATGCCTTTTGAGCCGATTTCTAATGGTGCATCGAGAAGCACAAGTTTGAGGAGACCCAGATGCACAAATCCGTTTTGGCATCTATCCTCATAATGTTTTCTGGTCCCTTTTCGCCATGCATAACAAGGGCATTCGCTTAATCCCCTCCAAACAACATATGGACGCAATTTTCGTCATTCAGACGAAGGTGCCAGTCCAACGACCACTACTTGGCAGCGTCTACATCCATTTGGAGGGAAGCAGCATTGGAACTCGAGGATTTCAAGTCGTCCGCAAAAAGCAGACATGGACTTGTAAGGACGTCTGGGAGGTCGTTGACGTAGATCAGAAACAGGAGTGGTCCCAAGACGGAGCCTTGAGGAACTCCAATGGAGGCCGGCGCTGAAGAAGAGTGGTTCGAGCCTATTCTCACTAGAAATGGTCTGCCTGATAGGAATGCCTTGATCCAGCGAAGGATTGTCCCTTGAATCCCGTAAGACTCGAGTTTGTAGAGCAGCGGGACATGTGGGATCCTATCAAATAAGCAGAGGGAAGGCGGCCTTCGTCAAGCGAATGACGAAACACCAAGTGTAAATGGTTTGCCAGTGTGGAGGACGTTTCTTTCGGGATCCTTGGATGGACGTCTTCGGGCCCCAACACGCACAATGGGTTGATCTTGTGCAAGAGTTGACGAATGTCCTTCACCGTGAAGACCAAGTCGGTTAGAGGTTGTTCGTCTTTCCTCCTTGACAAGAGTGGATGTGACGAGGACGCTGGGGCTGAGTATAGACATGCATAGTGCTCTCTGTGAGCCTCAGATACCGCTTTTGGGTCATTTGTCTGTTCTCCGTTTCTGTCCCTCAAGGAGAACGCGCATGGCTAGTTTCTGCGGCAATGTCTCATGAACTTGAACAGTACGTTTTTGTTTCTTTGGAGCGAAGTCCAGAATGGTTGCTTGTTTTCGTGTGTTCCATTGGCGGATTTCCTATTTACAGCGGTTTCGCATTTTACGAAATGCCAGCTCATCTTCTGTGTCCCCTTTGGTCAACTTTTTGAAAAAGAGTTGGGATCTTTTTTCCAGAAGTTACCGAATCCTTTATGGCAGCCTGCGGTTCATCCTAGTGCATGCCGGTTTTCTGGGACGAATGTTGCTTCAGCCTCGTGGACTTTCTGGACAATGGTCCTATATAGTTCTTCCACCGTAGCTGGTGCTATATGGGAAGAAGAGAAGTGTCTGCAGAATGGGGCATGTGGACGGTTATCCCCATCTTTAAAAAGGGTACGCGAACGCTATGTGAAAATCACCGTGGCATCAGCCTTTTAGCTGTGGCATCGAAGGTGCTCTCCGGCCTTATCCTTCGAAGGTTGACTGAACACAGGGAGAGGCAAATCCGTGAAAACGAAGCTGGGTTCCGTCCTGCAAGAGGTTGCATCGATCATATCTTCACCCTCCAACAGATTCTGGAACAGCGACACTGCTTCCAGCAACCAACAATGGTTGTTTTTCTTAATCTGAAACCGTCCTTTGACTCTGTGGACCGCCAAGCACTATGGCAGTGTCTGTGGAGCGAAGGTGTGCCCCATAAATTCTTGAACCTCATTAAGGTGCTGTACGCCAACTCCCGAGGCCGTGTAAAGGTCTACGGGAAGCTCTCTCCTGAGTTCACCACATCCAGTGGTGTCCGACAGGGCTGTCTTCTTTCACCTTTCCTCATCAACTTCGTCATCGATACGATCATGGAAGACGCACTACTAGCCTCTGCCTGTGCGGTCGAAGTGCTCCCTGGGCCTCCGCTCACAGACATCGAGTACGCAGACGACATAGCTCTTCTAGGATCTGACCCCGTGGCAATGCAAACAATACTAAATAATCTAAATAATTCTGCCTCGTGGTTTGGTATGCGGTTCACACCTGCAAAGTGTAAAGTTCTACTGCAAGACTGGGTGGGCTCGAACCC
>NW_008751951.1:8337-22803 GCF_000715545.1 Opisthorchis viverrini
ACTTTCAGTGTTTGACCATCGATGTCTTCGGAGCATTGCCCGAATCTGGTGGGAACACCGGATCAGCAATGCTGAAGTACGTCGAATGGTATTTGGGAGAAATAACTCACCGTCGATAGATGAACTGATCACACTGCGCAGGTTGCGCTGGCTTGGCCACGTGCTGCGTATGCCAGTCGACCGACTTCTTCTAAGGGCTCTTTTCGCCCAACCATGTGAAGGGTGGAAGAGAGCCAGAGGCGGTCAAACAATGACTTGGCAGAGAAGTATGAAAGCTATTACCAGCAAACTCAGCTGCGCTGGTCACTGTCGTCTTCCTGGATGGGGACGCCGAGACGGGCCATATCAATGGCTAGATACATTATCAGATATGGCCCAGTCGCGCCCTCAATGGCGCTCGTGCATCCAAGCTATTGCCCTCACTGCATAGCTCCTTCTTCAACCCCCTCACCACTTGATAACCCACTGACAGTGCTGGATTTATGCACCAATTTACGAGCTCGCGCGTGCAATGCGCAGCTCCCTCCCTCACCTCCCCCAAACCATCGGTGAACGAAACTGCGGCAGCTGCAACCAGCGTACGACGAGTACGCGGTTATTACAGTTGACGATGATGATGATGATGTGTAGAGTGAACTGTTGCACCTTTGTCGTCCGTTACGGGAAAACGTGTTGGCAGCTCTATGTACGTTGGTCTCTGCTTCCACTTGAGGCTTGCCTCTTCCGGAGCATCGCTGCCTTCAGTAGTTGAGGGTCTGTGGTGGTTGAGATAAAAATACTGTCCAGAGACGCGACCGGTTGCATCGGCGCGCTTTCGAGAGCACAGAGGGCTTTGACTGGAATCGGTTTGGCCGTAATTTTGGGGTCGGCTAGCCTGGCGAAACGGGAATCCTGTTTCGTGCCTCATCCCTAGAACTGTCGTGGCACAGCTTCGCGCATCTAAAGGGCGATCCTCAGATTCATGCCTTATCCTTGGGTAGGCCTTTTGAATGCCGAAGGCCCTCTCCACGATCATCTACACGGCACAATGGGAGGAAAGAGTAACCAGTAGCATAAGTCTTCACTTGGTTCCGTCTTGGTGTAACCAGTCTGCGTGAAGTGATGCGTGATCGAGTTTGGTGAGGAAACTACCGGATGGCGACTGTGCCTGCTTCGATGGCGTGATTTTTCTGGAGGACGACCGCAAACGATTGGCCTACTCTTACAAATGCACCCGCGCATTGGAGACCCCAAGGGGGTCATGATTGCCGCATTAGGGAGCCTGATGACCTTCACAGCCACCGGACCCGGGATGAATAGCTCAATGTACTCGTCCAGCGAAAATAGATCCCTATCAAGTTTTGTCCGGGTCACTGTGGTCTTTGTGCTTGTGTCCTCAGGAGCTTTAGAAACAAGCTATAATTTTGCGTCGAGTAACCTGAATAAAGCGGGGCATTCACATTGGTCATTCCGATTCAGCAGTGGGGATTTGCATTCGTTTTTGTTGGCTCTTTTTTAGTTGCGGAATGCCTAGAACCCTTAAGGTAGAGGCAGCAGGCGCAGACAAGTGAGCCAAGAGAGTTAGCCAATCGGCTTACCTGGCTGTCCTGTGAACCACTGTATGAGGGGCCTGACCTATGTACGGCGGTCCAATCCAGTAATAAACGACGGTCCTTTATACTCATAACTTTACGCGTTGTTATTATCGGATATTTATTGGAACTGCTGGTCCAACGTCTATATGCGACGCTGGCTGTGAGACCTCACCTATGCACAGTAAAATAGTACGATGGCCAACAACGGTCTTTCATACCTACAATTAATCTCGATACGGCTTGTCTTTGCTACCCATAGTAAACACCAAGCCAGTATCCATACGGGCCGGTAAAAATGTGGCCTCAACTATGCGTGATAACCTAATGTGACGGCCTTTCACACTCACTGCTGCACTCACTGTCGCCTTACCCGGCTACTTATCGTACCTGCTAGATCTGCGTCCACGTGCGGGGTTGATCAACCGGTAACCTTATCCAACCTTATCTATCGTACTCGCAACTGTACACGTTGTCGCTTATCTTTGCCACCCATGATAAGCATCGGGCAAGTATTTATGCAAAGTGATGGATACGAGGCTTAAGCTAAACACACATACCTAATCTCAAGGTGAACAATTGACCTCATACTCACAACTGTATGCGATACTGCCTACTTTGACAACTTTTTGAAACTGCTAGGCCAGTGCCTATATGCGACGCTGATTACTATGCCTCAGCTATGCGCGGTGTCCTGATCTAACTGCCAACGATGGCTCGTCATACCCATAAGTATGCGTGCTCTCGCTTATGTTTGCTATCTGTAGTAAACACCAGGCAGGTATCTATGCAGGCCGATAAAATCGAGGCTCCAACTTTGCGTAATATCCTAATCTGAAGACCAACCACGACCCGCCATATTCGTAACCGCAATCAGTATCGCCTACCTTGGCTATTTATCGAACTTACCAGACCTGCCTGTGTGAAACGCAGAGTATGAGGCCTCAGCTGTTTGCGGTAGCCTAGTCCAATGGCCAACGACTGTCCGTCCTACACGTAACTTGATGTCACCTGCGGGGCTAATTATGGTAACTACCAGACCTATGCACATGTTCGTATCTGACTATAATGCCTCAACTACACATAAAAGACTAACCCAAAGACCAACGTCGGTCCTTCATATCCATATGTCATCCACCTGCCAACCTCATGCCAAAAAATGCACAACCATTTCTAATGAATCATGTCTCCATTTATAGGTTGAATCGGTACAAACAATGTGTGGACAATCCGGCTCCCAGGTTTTACTCGATGGGGTTTCTGAAAAACTGTATGATCAATTACGACTCGTGATACCATTTAAAAGAAATAAATGAACAAAGTTGTAGTAGCTAACTAACAAATCGCTTAACAAATCCCTTTGTCCACAACTCCCGGTTGGTTTCCGCGCTCAACCTTGAGACTTACTGTTATGAAGGCGAGCTCACTGCTTTCTCAGTTAGTCCAACTGGCGATAATGATGGAGCCTTCTGTACATCAATGATTCGATGGCGCGATTCGACAACCAGATGTATTATTGGGAACAGCGAAGTTGAAGCTAAAGAGGGGTGTATACTTGTCAGTCGTAAGACCAAGTGGTGAAGACTTGAGCCTTAGGATCCCAGGGCCACATTCGTCTTCAAACGTCCACCCATGGATGCTGCCGTAGCGAAGATCTAGTGATTGGGCGGGTGCTTGATTTTAAGTCGGCTTACTTGGAGCAGGAACTCCCAACCTCACTCCATTTCTGCTCTGTGATAACGATACTAAACTAATACAAATTCGAATGCGTATATAATGCTGCACCACACTGCCTTTCCAAACGGATCAGAAAAATACCTGCGATCTTAGATAAGCTCGTTTAAACTCAAAAATGACGTCCGTTACGGGGCTGTCCAGAAACCGAAGTATTACAGTGCAATGATGGCATGGTACTGCTACACCCAGTTTGATAGCAGACCCGCAACTAATTCCCTTCTGTTCTTGACTGTACCCTATTGCCCACTTGTTCCATTACCTGCAACTACAAACAAACTCACGCTATATTCTGCCCAACCTCATAATAATAATACGTATTCCCAGCGAGTGGGTAGCATACCGTTAGGCATGATCGCGGTATTACAGTCAGAATAAGAGAATAACTGATGGGGGTTGTGATTCATGGGAATTTCCTAGAAAGTGAACGGTAGCGTGAATAGTGGTCATTAACGAAGTAGACATCATTACATCTGACGTGGCATGGGTAGGGATCTAAAATTACAAGGGCTGTTTATCTCCTACGGAGAATATAACAGATGGCACAAGATCGAATCATGAGGATTTAAAAGTAGCGGGCAAAAAGATACGAATGAGGGTATAACAAAAAGCTTCCTGCCTGGAAGCTGACAAAAAAACAAGCTTCAAACTGCAGGAAGTGTGGAGCCAGAATAAGGGACCTGAGGAGACAGCAGAACTGCCACGACATGGCCGGCTAATTTGAACCAAAGTCCAAAACAGTCACCAGGGCTTCATGGTCCTGGGCTGTTGGGCGTATGGCCACGGAAAGCGTAAGTGGGGGTTGTGAAGTGGGGTAATATGCAGTGTGGATAAATGGTAGTAGGGAACTCGGAATCACAGTGTGCAGTGAAATTTGAGCGACTCACTAGTGTTGCTGCTGGAGCAAGGTCGAGTGTAAAAGTCACTTGGGAGAACGAGTTCAGGCAAACTGTACGAGAATTGACTGACTTGGTGAAAAGTACGAGTAAAAGTCGTCGAGATCTTTGCATCCGACAGAACGCCTCCCGGTGGTGGCTGGTAACAGATGAAGACTGATTGTGGTTGCCGGTAAGGGATCGAGTGGGCGAGAGGGCGCGGTCAAAGTAGGAAGTGAACAATTGCGGGTGTGCTGTCAAACTGGTTATCACAGTGCCGTACCGTCACTGCACTGAAATACCTCGGTTTCCAGACAGCCCCGTGACGGGCGTCGTGATTGAGGTAGTTAGGCTGAGATGCGCAATCCTGTGATCAGCGGGATGTTGTGCGTTCGCCGGGGGGTTTCTCACGGTGAGCAAAACCAATGTGATATCGCGCGTAGCGTGTGTTGTTGTTTTCTTCAGGTCCAGGGTCCCTTCGTTCGTAATGCACAGATCCGTTGGAGTGGACACCGGTCAAAAAAATCGTCCATAGTGCGTATTTTTACGGGTCGAAGCTTGGAAAGAAGATGAAATGAGATGGGAGCAATAAGGTCTAGAGAGATCCAGGGGTCATCAGACAGGATATAGTCTTTTAATAGTGGAAAAAATGAACGTCTGCCACAGTTATGGTGGCGACACCAGGTGGTTAAACAAGACATGATGAGGATGGATTTGCACTCAGTAGTGTAATCATCAAAGTCAAGCTAAGATTGCCAACATAACTATACCACCCGAAACAGGACAGTTCAATCTATGAGGGCTAAGAGGCGGCGTGGTCAGGGTAACCAAACACGTAACGCCTGGCGGGGGTATAAATTCTGAGATGTTGGACAATATTTCCTGGAGATTATTAGTGAGTTGAACGATTCTAGGACAATCTAGGAGAGGTGTATGTAAGGGGGATGGTCACTCGTCCCCGAAGCATGCCTGACAGTACGTCATCCACCTGCGGGGAATTAACATCATTATCATAACGTGACACTTTGTGAGTACAAAGTCCACACCAATGGACAGAATGGCTTCGGCAGGTTCATCCAAAAACACCTGCGCCTTTGCATCCTCTTCAAAGATAAAAACGATGTCTGCATACTTCAGATCGACAAAATTTTTGGCGGAAGAAAATCGCCTCCAGAAAACATATCAGCCTTTGTCTCATTACTTCGTTGACCACGAAATTAAGTGTGAATGAATAGAGAGCTCTCTTGTCAGACACAACTTTGTGTACGGAAGGTTTTGGAGCTCCCCATATATTTCCGTAAAATGTCCGCCCATTCCGCCCCTCCTGTCCACGACGATGCAGACGACTGTAGGGTTGACAACTGTCACTTCAACTGCATACTCGCTCCCACAATATACTCTCCGCATGATGAACCTCATAATCCACCTTTTGCAATGAAAGAAGGGAAAACTGATTCCGGCTTGAGCTTGCCTTGGTTGTGGAGTACATAGTAAGCAATCGCCTTATGAACCGAAATTTCCATTGATAGAAGAGGAAAAATGCTACGAGATTCACCAAACACACGTGATGCGACGCCTCCGAGGTAACAGGTTTTGCAAAGCTCCACGATTTTTTTAGGCCGTAACAGCTTCATCCTGAGGTCAGCTCATCGTACAAACAGGTAACGTCACCAGGTATCTCTGATCTCATGTCTCCGCAATTTCCAAACTACCTTCGTTGCGCACAATCTAGCCAATGCGCGTCCCTTATACTCACATATGTTCTCACCAGTTCGCACCGACCGCACACCTTTTATCTACACGTAAATATGGATTGCCGTTTTTGAAATCGGGCACTCTCGCCCCATTGAAGTAGTTGGGAATGGTGACAACTTTTGACCTTCTGTTATTTCGTAGGGAGGGTCATTTTAGCTCACATCAAAGTGTTTTCTAACGAATCTTTCGAAAAACTTCTCTTAATTTCAGTTCCCACTGGAGATTATCTTATTACCTCGTTTGAATGATGGCAGTGAACCACTACGACCCCTTGATAGACCCGAGAATATCCTAACTACAATGACAACCATAAACGGCCCATCCATGATATTCATGTACTGGACGGTCCACGAACCAAAATACGGCTGCGCGATGATGGTACCACGACTACCACACCTAGTCTGTTGGCTTGCCCGTAGTTCACTATGTCTCTAATATTTCCCAGACGGGCGTGTTACTCAGGACACCTTTGAGTCCGTTCAATTTGTGCAACGACTTCAAAGCAGTGGCCACCTTATTCTGCCGTCTGCTTGTTCCGCCCACATACCCGATGGTTTATCCAACGGCAAAACATGTGGCTCACTATATCGGTGGAGATCAAATCTTGCCTTAAGCCAGATATAACGTACACTGATTATCATAAAAGTACACTTACTATCTTTGACGAATTCGCTGGCTTCAGCGGGACACTTGCAGCGACCTTAGAAAAAATTTCCGTATCCAGGTTGCGAATGGCCGCTCCGACTTGAATTTGTGCGGACCTAATGGGCGTAATTATTGTCTAAGTCGTTCTGAGATTACTTTTATATCTAACACGTGAGAAAACACGCGAAGAAACCAGTTTTTTTACGAAATTTTCCAACCGTTTTTATAGAGCCAGTACTCAAAGCCACCGGCGGCGAATAAAATGCAGATTCCGCTCCCACAGTGGACTTCGAATTCGCTTGAACAACTTCTGATAAAAATGCAGTGCATGGTTAGATATTGAGAGCCCAAATAAACATCATTTACTGCTAAAACTTAATGTTAAAGTTTTTCATTTTTGAGTCACGTTTTCAGAGGAATGCTGGGCGTGCGTATTTGCAGCCGCGCTTTTGACGCATAATGCATTTTTCTACAAAGTACTTGTGGGTGAAATAAAAATTTTACGTAAAAATGTTGCATATCTTTGCATAATTGCTCAGCCCAAAAAGCACCCTCATCTGCAATTTGTGTTATTTAATCTCGTATCGAAATGTTTGGCACACATTCACCTTTGAACTTACTGTGCTATGGCTTTGGAAGTGAATTCACACGCGTTTCTTGAGAACTTCGGGGATGTATCCTTCCCATCCTTCACGGCGTTTGAGAAGCTGTTAAATTAATACATGAAGGTAACCAAGTGGCATTTGTGCGTTCGTCGAGTAATCAAAGCACCAACGCTATTTTGCGTTAAGAATGGGTGTACTACAAATGCAAAAGACGACCTCCAAGACCAACGGAAGGTCAAGGAATCCGATGAAGCTAGTAAGCAGAGCGTATTTGCTATTAAAAGACAGCACGCGATACACCGGAATTCCAGTGCGGTTCTGTCTATGGAGGCGAGGGAACCAACTGGCAGTCATTTATTTCTTTTTTGAACACTACCTTAGGTTGTCAGTTTTTGTGCGATCGTCTTTCGGTTAATCGTCGGCCAACCGGGGACGAGATAGGCACCTGCAAGGTCCTTCTGAAATATGTAGCGCCGTCGGGTGACGTGCGGCAGTTATGTGACTGATGAATTCAGCATGATCCTTGTCACTCGGAATATATACAGCCACCGCCAGAAGTTCTGAATGGCTACGTTGAGTAGGTGCCGCATAGTTGGGTCTTATGTTGGCAAATTCTATGACTTCGGTTCTGGCAAAACTTCGGGAGATCGGTCTCGTGCTTGTGTGCCAGTCAGACGGAGGTCACTGTTGACACACGTGCCTCTCCCGATGGCATTAGATAGCGTTGTCCCGACACTTTCCTGATGTAGTGAGTGTAGACGGAATGCATGCTTTGGATAATATTTTTAAATCGCCTAATATTCGGCATGTAACTATAAGCTGCACGTCTTCTTGATAGCGGACGTGCGTGCGGTAATGTATGCAGTCGTAGACAGTGAATAATATGCTCTAATGCTCTAATGCGTTCGACTTGTTCAAGGAAATGATGGGCGAAAATTATCCAGATGAGATTTTTCTTATAGACAAGTTGGAGGCGCAAGTGCGTGCCAAAAGAGTCGTGTTTGGCAGCAACGTGATGCTTTGCTATTTTCATATCCGAAAAGCCATCCGGAAGCATATACACATTCTGCAAAAGCCGGCACATGTTCCACCGCATGGCTCGCCTAGACAACGCATCCCTCGTGCATGCACCAAATCTGCAGGGTGACAAGCCACTAAGCGGTCATAGCTGCGGTTTGTGTACTAATAAATAACTTCAGCTACCAGATATTTTATCCAGTTTGGGGGTAGCCAGGCCACTAAAAGAGCTCAGTCGTTTCGAACAAGCAAACAGCAAATAGCCACTGGAAGGGGCAAGTGGCACAGGTAAATAAAACGTGGACTACCTTATGGGCTATTGGAGTGGAATGGAGATGTTCAGAGCCAGGGTACTATGGCATCAGCGTGAACGGCTTTTTCAAGTAGAGGCGCACCAGTGTTGTGTGTGTGAATGAGTGGGCTGTGGAATTACACAGGTATTTTGTTCGCAGCGCATATTCAGACCCACCGTTTGATGTGCGTGCGCTGTGCGTGATCATGAGATGCGGGTTGGTTCAGAACGGCGAGGAACTAAGGCTTTGGTTTGGCTGCAGTTAGTTAAATCCAGCCAACGCAAAACACGAGACATTAGGTAGAGCTGACAGAGTTATTCAGGGATGAGACGAGGCTTGAAGAACTTAGAACAATTAGGCTGGGTGCAAAAGCTTGGGGCCGGAGGAAGGAAATACAACCAGGTCAGTAGAGACGGGCTTGAGGACAGTTGGGATGTCATGCGCTGCACCCTCTGAAACGCAACTGCACTTTAGCGAGCATAAGCGGATGTGGTCGCAGGAAGTGAACGTCTGCATAAGAAGAAGATAAAGTAGCATTCAATGGGAAAGAACACTTCGGAGGTTGGTTTCCACACTTGTGAGTTAATGCTAAAGGGAGCCTGTTCCACAGTTTGGAATACGAGCGAAGGAGACATTTTTGTCCGAAAACAGTTCGACACGTCGGCAATGGGAGTAAGCATCCAGATTTGTTGATATTATAGGAGGACAGGAAGAAAATTCAAGCCGGCAGTCAGCTATGTAAGCCCGCCGGTAGATTAGGCGATGCAGAAGGCCTAGATTCAACCTGATTCGCCTTAGCCATAATGGATCCAGCCCAAGCAACAAACAGGGAAGTCCATACGTTAGTGTGGATGACGCCGAAGACAAGGACTTAGTAAACGAGCGCTGCACATTCTCCACAACGGTTCGGCATGTCCGCGAATACTGCGAGGAGAATTCAGGGCTGAATTAAGTGATAGGTCTTACAAATTGTTTGAAGTTGGCAATTAAGCGTGATTTATTGTGGAAGAATCGGTGAATGCAAGCACAGAGCATGTGAGCTTTAGCCACTCTGTACCTTGGGTATCGGTTGAAGCTGAATGCACAGGAATACCTAAGGCCTAGGTCCCTAACTTCGGGAAGAGGAGGAATCGGGTGTCCATCAAGAGTAAGCGTCCCAGGAGGAACCTGAAATCGATGTGAGAGGACTTTGCATTTTGGAACAGTAAAAAACAGGAGTTAGAGGACCAGAAGGATAAACAATTCAGACCAAACTGTATGTTAGCAAGAGCAGAACCAGAGTCACCGGCCTTAAACCTGTAAGCTACCTTATAATCGTCAGCGAAATAAAGAAGGATCCATGGTTGATCGAGTCAGTGACGTTATTGATGTGTAGCAAGAACAGTAGAGGGCCAAACACATTACCCTGGACAACTCCGCTGGTAATGGGAAGAGGCAATGAGGAAGTATCCCGGATCGTGGTGGCCTGGGCTCTCTCAGTGTGGTAAAAATCGAACAATCGCAATAGCGAGCCATCAATCCCCGTAGATCGTAGTTTGTTGAAGATTGCACCGTGGGGAAATTGGTTGAACGGCTAACGAAATTCAAGGTAGATAAATATAATACGCAGATCGACATCATAGGCGAAAGCAATATGATTAAAGTTATCAACCTGGCATGTGTTAGCTTACTGCCGGGCATTAAAACCATACTGCCGATTGTTAAGGTTCTTGGTGATGAGCAGATAATCCATGACAGGGTGCCCTAGGGTACGGGAGAGTAAGCAGGTATTATGCATCCAACGATAGCTGGCTGGAGCAATCCATCGACCTGACTTGTAGTGTGGAACAATGGTAGAGATCTTTCATGGACTCCGGACTGTGCCATTAATGATGGAGACATTGAAGGGACCAAACATCAGGGTGGTGAAGTCCGGGCCACCAGCTTTTAAGACAAGCGGAGGGATACCCTGAGTGCCTGGGAAACTGAAGTCTTTGGGGAGGACGCGAGACAAAGTTACGTCAGACAAAGCTACTTAGAGTGTGCAGAGGGTGGAGTTTGTCTCGTCAACAGACGTGATCACTTCGTAACTAGGTTAGGAGCAATGAGGAGATAGGGTCGAAGTGGAGGAAACATAAAAGCTGGCGAAGTAAGAGTTTAGGGTTTCTACAATGTCAGCAGGGTCAGACAGAGGCTGCCCGTCATTCGCCACAATATTTGAAACTGCAGATGAATTTGAGAAGCACCGGCGGTGGAAGGGACACCCCAGCCTATCCACCTCTGTGGCGGTAGATTTCTTGCGCTTTTCAAGAGCGAGTCTGGCAGTGGTAATCTCAGTCATAAGTTAGTTAACTATAACAAAGAGGGAGAGATCATGAGATTCAAGGAAGAGCTTGTTGCCCTGCTTGCTTCATTGACGACATTGACGGCGGCAAGGTAGCCTGGCTGTCGAGGCTTGAAGACTTATTTGGAGATACCTGACGACGTCCGCGCCATATGATGGGCAGATGCTGCCCGCAAAACCGAGCGTGACGAACGGAGTCATTTACCCTAAGTGCTATGTCTACATGGAGGGAGTTATTGATGGGGTTAGGAGATGTGGTAAAGTGTGTGAGAGAGGAAGAAAGGAGGCGTTAGGAGTAAGCCGTTTTCGATTAGTCGCCCTGCCGCATGCACATAGGGCGACCCGGCTGATCGCACCAAGCGGCGGCCGATGTGAATGTCATGGCTGTACGAGGGCTGGAATACTGTCTGCCAAACCAATATGATGGGCAGATGCTGCCCGCAAAACCGAGCGTGACGAACGGAGTCATTTACCCTAAGTGCTATGTCTACATGGAGGGAGTTATTGATGGGGTTAGGAGATGTGGTAAAGTGTGTGAGAGAGGAAGAAAGGAGGCGTTAGGAGTAAGCCGTTTTCGATTAGTCGCCCTGCCGCATGCACATAGGGCGACCCGGCTGATCGCACCAAGCGGCGGCCGATGTGAATGTCATGGCTGTACGAGGGCTGGAATACTGTCAGCGTGCCAAACCAAGACGGGGGGATAATTAGGGTCATCTCTTGGCACAAAAGATCAACCGAAAGGCAGTGGTGATCGGTGGGGAATGCAAATGCATTACCGCTTCTACGGAACATTTCGCCATCCCAACCTGGAAGGTAGAGAGATTGATTGTCAGACCTCTAACCATTGACCAACATGGTATGAGAGACTCTGAGTGTTTCATGGACACATCCAGCATAGCTCAGTCGCTCCCTGAGGAGCACAAATCGTCAGACTACGGCAAAGTCCAACCTCTTCGTGACGAACACAAGGCCACCTGGCAACCATACTTGGACTATTATTTATACTCTGACCTGAGCCAACGAAGAACTTTCTTAAAGAGAACAATTCTTGGTGGATTCATTACATCTGAGTGTTGAAGATCCCGATACAGAACTGTGAGTGACGCGTTGGTTCGACAATCCCGAATATCAAAAAGAATTGGGTTCATAATTCTACGGTACCATTTACCCAAGGGTGAGCAAATGTGTACAAAAAACCTCAACCGTTCACGTTTGTGTAGCGTCAACAAGTTCACAGGTCTGTCAGTGACCGGCACAGTGCAGTGTCAACGTCCGCACACCAAACAACGGTGAGCAGAATGATAGCTCAGTGGCGTGGGTTGCGGTCGTTCCTTCTGACGACAGTCTTTTGATTGTCATTGGACGTGCGATCACGCGGAGCCCATGAGAAAACAAGTCAAGGCAGGCTCAGAAAACAAGACATGAACGCAAATGGGTAAGTAGTTCAGCAGCGCAGATTAGGTCAATACACAAGTGTCGGAAGTGCCGCAAGGTGAGTGGCGGATGCGAATAGGCAACACAACTGGAGATCAAAACTAATATGCGGAGTAAGCAAATGAATGGGGGAATTATCATAAGGTCAAGTTAGATTCAACGCTGAAGAACTTATTATTGGATAATTAATCTAACGTAGTTGTTTTTATCCCTTCGGCACACACTTACGAAAATAGATTTTTAGGAGCCGGACAACTACACCAGAACCCCAAAACCAAATAACTGAAGTTGATGTTCATCTACAGATGCAGTATATATAAAATAAAACAAGAACACTACACAAACCTCAAATCCTGGGACTACGCTGGATTCTATACACTTGTTTAGGAGCTGCTAATTCCTGGCGGACCGCAAAATACACACCGGCTCAATGAAACGTGTCTAAAAGATGGCAAAGCCCCGTTTTGTTTCAAACAACCCGTGGAACGAAAGATCAAAGGGCGGTTTGCGTTTATGTCAAAACCAAGTGGAATGGTATAGACGGGCAACCATATTAACGGTAAATTGCGCTGTGTACATAACACTAATATGTGTATTTCTTTACCTATCACAGGTCCCTCCCTTTGCACCACTCAGACCAACATACATTGTACTAAATGCGTCTGGAAAGATGCAAAATTTGAGCTGCAACTTAACCAGCCTGGTCAGTTCGAGCGAAAGGCGCTAGACAATGTTTGACCAGAAGAAACCGCAGCTGAAAAACGCAGCTAGCCGTTAAATATTGATTGGTGGGGATTTACAGCTTAAATTTATTTACTTGCTGAACTAAGCAAAGCGAGTGGCCCTGAGCCAACTGCGGCACAAAAATGGCAATAGGTGCGAGGGGAACGGATGCAGAAAGAAGGTTATGAATTCATGCAAGGTGATGTTGTTGACTGCCAGAAAGATATACGTAGTCCGTAGCACCCGCTCCAACGTAGTTTTTGGTCCAATGACAAAATGATTGGGAAAATCACATCGCTCGTCATGCAGTCAGTCGACTGAAGGTTCCAGTCAGCACAGACTAATGCTATGGCCCACAAAAATCCGACTAAGACGTTTTTATTATTCTTGCAGCTCGTTTCATTGCTTTCCGTTTATTTAATGGTGAAATATCACAAACGGGAAGTTTCAGCGTTGGTGGTGTTAAGTTCGCTCTGAAATACAGAATTAAGAAATACTGTTGCTAAAGCTTTTACAAGTCATTCGGCAGTGTCCGTGACTATACTTCTACCGGAATAATTTTCTGAACTTTTTTCTTTCTATCGTAACGCATGATACCAAAATGCTACATTTTTCGGTTTCTCAGAGGTTGGCTACTCGGATCTTTTAACTCAATGTTTAAAGAATTTTCGTTTGATCAAAGCCGTGCAAATCAACTTAATAAATGGATCGTGCCCAAAGTTTGTTGGGACCATTTGGTAGCTTTTACTTTGTAGAGATGCATTACAAGAAAGCTCAATGCGGTGAAAATGAACGCTTAACTTATATTCGGCACATATTTTAGTGCAGTTCTGGCATAAACGATTGCACTCGCACTTGCGTGTACTATTGTAGCTGGCAAAGGCCTAGCAAATAGAAAAATCTCCTGTCCGTTATTGTATAGTACCTTTTGTTTTGGACAACACGGAAACCACTTCTAGTTTATTGTTACAAGTCGTTATATATAATTATGTTACCGGCTTTATTTACGACCGTTCGCCAGCGAGTTAAAAGGTTAACGCCTATCAGCTAAACAGCAGCCGCGTGCTGCTCTAGTTATCTGTGTCTTCAACAGGTCAATAACGGTTGACCAACACTTGCGCATAAAATCGCATGCCGAAATATCGTCTGCCCTAATACTTACAGGAGGCCCTTGATTTTGTGGGCTAGTGATGGTTATTCCACGAAATGTAGGGGGTCTGGCGATTCTTACAGGAATTGCTCATTTTGGCAAACCTCAGAACGGATGTTCCGATTAACGGCGGAACCAGCACATTGAAAGGCAGAAAGGGCGGTAAGGCGCTCCACCAGGCCGAGGTCTGTAGAAGAAAACGCCAGGAAATATCAGTTCAAAGTAGTTAAATCAAGTGAGTAAAAATAGGCGAGATGGTACAACTCACAGTTTGTTGGTACAGTTAGTTATTACCACCACAATAAATCCAAATCGATCCCCTTCCTGGAATCTTCCTTGAT
>NW_008751951.1:30289-34448 GCF_000715545.1 Opisthorchis viverrini
TGCATCGACATTTCTTTGTTCTCATTTAAACAAAAGTTATTCGGTATGAAGAGAAGAGGAATAAGCTGAGATTTCGTGAGAGATAGAAAGGGGTACAATTTGAGTAATGATAAGTTACAAAGAAAGTACTAATGCACAATGGTCAGAAGGATAAATATAGGGTTTTGGGCTTTTTCTAAGCCTCCAGTTCTTAGGGAATGGCACCATTATTTCGAGAAATCCTTGTCGGTCTTCCGTATTTGACATAAAATGTTCAAAGTACTAATGCACAATGGTCAGAAGGATAAGTATAGGGTTTTGGGCTTTTTCTAAGCCTCCAGTTCTTAGGGAATGGCACCATTATTTCGAGAAATCCTTGTCGGTCTTCCGTATTTGACATTAAAATGTTCTTTTTCAGGATATCTCATGTAAGCTTAGCGAAGCGTCATTCTCGGATGGTCACAAGGGTTAAAGCCTTAGTTACAGGTTGCATTAAATAATTGACCCTGGGATGATTAACCGGAGATTGCAAATGGCAATTCTATTTGAGTTTCATTTAGGCCTCGGGGACTCGAACAACTGCGGATTTCAAGCTTAGCATATGGAGCCTGGATGCGGTAGCTATAGAGGTCTTCATCGGTTTGAAGGGTTGTACGTTCTGGAAAGTCAACATAATGTTCATTTTTAAAGAACTCCCGTCACCTATCATCTACATTACTGCAATCAGGTCTGACATCCACACATTTTGAAGTGCAGCGTCGTTTCGCCAAGCCGCAAATGAGCTGGAAGTCTTAGTCTTTCTTGATCGCCCGAAAGAGGCGAAAGCTTCCCCCTCCTAAAGATGCAGGTTCGTTAAGAACCTTATGTAAAATATAGGCTCCTCAAAGGGGAAACCGTCGTATTAATTATTACCCCTTCGCTGGGCTAAGGATCATGTCCAGAATGAGAGATCGCATATTATCTACCTGAAAAGAAAGAGCCCAATGGCACGCGTCGTCAAAATGCTTATCTTTGGAACAAATCAAAACCATCATGTGTAATAGAAATTGTGTTAATCTCCAACTTGACTCAGAAGGGAACACTGCGCTTGATGAATTGCAGCAGTTGCCGCTGTTTATTTTGGTACACCCTTTATACGTCCGAATTTAATCACGCTAGGTCGCAGTCATTACACGTGTCCTCTGCTTTTCACCTACCTTATTGCTCCACCAACATCGGGACTCTTACGGCCTCTTGTAACTCTGTGTTGCAGATGGAATCAACAATTTTTACACATGGAGTCTGATAGTGTGCGGTTGTAAAGCCCCTTCCTGACGTTTACATGAGCTAATACAACACCTTCATTTTACCAGCAAGCTGGCCCCTTGAAAGCCATCAAATACTCCCTTTGGTCGAGTCAATCATCCTTTGGACCCACCACCGCCCCCTATCTTAAGTGGTAACATTTTGTTTTACCGCATCAATATACTGTATTGCTCGACATGACAGTTTCTTTTTCGTTAAGATGACCGATGCTGTTGGCAGCGATGGTGGGTACTAATTTCATATTTTATTTTCACCTATCGTTATGCTTTCAAAATAAGAAGTTTCTGACACCAGAAAATCAGACCATCAGCCCTCGAAACCCCCGGAAAATGCGTCAGACCAGTTGGATGAGCCCGACGCCGAGACCGCGGATTATTTGGGGAGCTTTAACATTGATATGGGTACCTCTGCAGGTTAGTTTCCTGATTTGTGGGCTCTCGGGGCTGTTGGGATGCGATGCTCAATTTTTTAACATTTAACATATGAGTGATATTTTCCTCCTACTTTTTTGCGATGCTAGTAGTATATCGGAATTTTCTATTGTATTTTCCAAGCCCGGGCCACGTAATCCGCCTATCATCTGTTTTCCTATTGGTCTGAGAAAGGGTGGGGTTCACCAATTCGTGTGTTCTTGAAGATGAAGCCTTGAACTAAAACTGCTCGTAGTAATCCTTGTTCCCTACACCCCATCCACTGCCCCTGTTACCCAGTATCAATACTCAGCGGGGCTTGGCCCCCTCGAACCGTTCCCTCTAGGGNTCGTAGTACCCCTTGTTCCCTACCCCCCATCCACTGCCCCTGTTACCCAGTATCAATACTCAGCGGGGCTTGGCCCCCTCGAACCGTTCCCTCTAGGGACCTCTCATTGGGATCGATTCCGTTACTAGTCTTCCAAATGCTTACTTGCCCACATCGCTCAAGATGGTGGCCTATGGAGACCGACTATCGTCTCTGTCTGTCTGACAAAACTGAACCCGTGCGGTTCTTATGGGTTATGCTCGGATGAGTAGAATGCTCTAGCATCCCACAATTGTGTTAGTGAACATTGTCGGTACTTCTAATGACTTCTGTAATTGAATGGACGACGGCAATCAAAGGTGTTACCCTGGTATGTCACGCGACTCCTTTCGCGAGCCGGCTGTTATCGAACATCCCAAAGGTGATTCTTACGGATGTCTAAGGGCTGGTTACCGGCAGTGATGACAGATCAATGAACTCCGCTATGCGGGTCAATGCGTCTTTTCGCACTCGACGCCTGTAGACTAAATATTGTATTCCAACTGTTGGACAAAAGTGTAGCTACATTGAAAACTAGATGCGATCGGTTTTTGTTTGCTCCTGGTGTTCTAAGTGTTGGAAACTCAGCCTCGTTCTGGCCACTGGTTAGTGAGTAGGTTGACTGAGCATTGCTGAGTCTCAGTTGGTTTGTCTCAGATTAGACAGGAAGGCGCGGACAGCCGGGACGCATGGTTGTTGTATGCCGGTCACTGACAGTTTCTTTGAGTTACCAGGCTCCAGAGAAGTGGGGGCGTCCGACGATCTCGTTCTAGTCGGGAACAAGCCGTGTACCTTGTGGATTACATGTGCCATGATGATGCGGACGGACACTCCCCGTCGCTCCTGAATGGTGTACTGTTCGGTTCTGCTTTTCAAGTTCCTCGGGTCTACTTTAGGTGCACGCATCCAGCTTAGTCGTTAGGAAACTGACGCGCCCGAAGTCAAGTAAAGGTATCAGAATCGCGTTCTTCATCACCAGCTGACCTGCTTTTGGTTGACAGTTGTCATTGTAACGCGGTGTCATGATCCGCACGCGATCCCTCGGATCTTCTTCAGCCGGTCTTATCCGAGCATTGGATCTCTAATAAGACTGACTTCCCTGGGTCCCATAACAAGGACACCACTGCAACGACAGTTCAACTCAATGCTCGGCACAGCTGGAGGATCTGGGAGGCCAAGGAGATGGAGTGGTCGGGATGTTTAAAATTTTTGCATAATGGTTCAGTTTATCCGTATACTAAGTGCTCGGTAGCCTCATCAACATAACTACAAGGACCAGAGCCACTGTCTAATAGCTAACAAAGATGGACACTTTAACTAAAACGTGTAACGGGAATATGGGGCCTTTGTCAGCGTCAGAAGTGTGTTTCTCAGTGTTCAAAAGTAACTAGGCGTCTAGTTTCAACCTCTCACTAATTCCCTTGAACGGTGGTGGTATCATCCGTATTATATTTTTCTATCTTACACTAGTTTATTTTGCGACTTCATTCTGGAGGAGGCGACTGCAAGAATATCCCGGGCCGCTGCTATCCATGCAGCATGATCGGTAGCAATTTTCGCACCCAGTGTTTTCCAGTTTCTGTTCCACTGTTTGACCCCGTAGACTGCGTGCAGACCAACTAGTTCAACGTCGCCGTGTAGACAGCCAGGTTTTCAGTTGTCCGATAAAACACGGGACGGAAATTTCTCGATCATTCGGAGTCCGGTCTGCGGAGAGCACCTCCAAGTCGTTTAGTCGCTGGACCCATTTGATGTCGGTATCGTTTGGTATTACAGATTGATGCAGGGTTGGAATATTCAGATTCGCGAGGGTCACGCGGGGTTTCATCTTGTCCGGGGTTGAATTGACCATGCATGACCTGCTTTTTTCAAGGTTGACGGTGGATTCCTCAGCCAGTGCCAGTCTAACCTATTTGAGTCTATCTGGGATAAGGAGACCGTCCCAGACAACTGGGGTGAATCGATAGTAGCACCCATTTTCAAAAAGGGTACTCGCAGTGAATGTAGCAACCACAGAGGTGTTAGTTTGACGCCTGCTGTGACAAGGCTTCTGGCGTCATTGATTCTTCGTCGTCTTATGGCGGCACGCGAAGTCTTG
>NW_008751951.1:35443-67441 GCF_000715545.1 Opisthorchis viverrini
GTGCCTCCTTCAGCATGGCGCAAACCGCGGGGTGGACAGCACATGACTTGGAAGATAGACGTCAAAGAGATCACAAAGAGTTTGGGTGTTGTTGGTGTTGTGCGACTTCCAGGATGGGGTCCCCGTGACCCCGTCTGTGCTTGACTGGAGACGTTGCAAGAAATGGCGGCAAATCAATGCCAGTGGCGTTCGTGCTGTCAGTTTCTTTCCAGACTGTCTGATTGAGCGGTTGGAGGTATAGGCATTTCAGAATGCTTGACATAGGCCAGCGTAGCAGCTGGGTACCGAAAGGGTGTTGCAGCTGAGCGGCGACTCTCTACTGAAAGATCCGGCGAATGAGCTCACTCCAACCAGCTGGCCAGGTCACCTTGGCAGAAGAATTTCGCCCGGTCACTTGGACACCCACTCAGGTTTCGACTTCGCGCTCGACTGTTGTTTTCACTGATTGAGTGAGGCCTGCTCAGAGCGCTGTTTAGTTTCCTCAGTGAGGCACTTTTAAAATAAGGAGTTTAAGGCAGTTGAGCTCCAACACCCATACAGGTATTTCCATCTTTGACGAGGGTTATTGCGTGCACGCCCGACTCCTTCCGTATTGATGTATACTCTCTGTCAGAAGCTAGAACTTAGGACACCAGTACTGAACTGACTCCCTCGTCGTTCCCATCCCGATTTCTGCTGCACACCTCTGGTTTCGCGGAGCCTGCTGTATCTGAATATGTGGAGTGTGTATTGTGTTGAGTTATCGAGTGGGGGCGTCACTACTTGATCGGATACTGACTGACAATCGCCTCTGTGCGGTTTGTTCAGCAACGTCTGAATGGTTCATCGCTCTTTGTTTATTGTATCGGCTTACATCCCGACGGACTATAGCCCTGAATTTCTGCAACTCTCCAGGTGCTCTTTTACAATGGGCCAACTGGTCGCTGATGCAATGAATTCGCAGGTAGGTAGGCTTATCGTCGCTTTTGCTTGTTTGGGTGGTCATCTTTGACTGGCATGAAGTCCAGGGACAACAGAGAGCACCTGCTGCGGATGTGCTGTGATCACATTACTTTTTGGCAGAACCAGTTCCCGTAACAGCGGAAGTCGTGTGACTGAAATCACACAAACATATCAGACCCTGCTTATGTGTTGCAATGGCCTGCGTACTATAGTGGCGGAACTTACTTCCTAAAGGTTCAACCATGCCAAGAAGGCTAACGGGCAGCATCCCGACTAAGAACGATGAGTCTCTGTACTGCGAGTAATCGTGATACATGGCGGTTTGAGGGTAATATCGATAAGTGTAAAGATAGTGAGGCGTTTCCTCAAGTCAAACAGCATGCCCTTATTTATGGAGTTAGCGATGCTGGTTTTCTCCGAGGAAGAACGGGTCAAAACAGTCGGCTAAAAAACCGCACATTGAGGTCGCCTGGTGGTTGACCGTCACCACCAGCTCATTATTCAATACAGTCGAAATACGTTGAAAACCAGTGTCTAGTGCTGCCCAGAAGGTAACTCTTGTACACATCCGTTATGTCTCAGTCACTGTGCCCTCGGGTCAGGAAAGCGGGCCGAGCAGTTGAGTCAATGACTCCTTGAAAGGCCCCTCAAGAAAACTTGTCGCTTTTTGACGGTGGTGCAACCTCTAGGTTGGTGTTTGGTATCCTGCTCCACTCACTATGGTATATCAAAGGGCACGATAGCCTGAGACAGCCCTTTATGAACAGAGTATTGCAACTGTGTTTATACGGTAATAATTAATGTTATGTAAGGTCTAATCGATGTGGTTTTGTGCTTTTAAGAGCGGCTGACCTTCGTACGAAAAGTCTAGCCGCCGCTGCTTTGCGTTTTCGGACTTTGAGTCAGAGATGAGGCAACCTCCACGAACAAACCCTACACCCTTCCACAACCTTGTGGGCGAGTCAAAGGCTCAAGGTTGAGTACCTAAACCCAAAACCCCTTCTACGGCTTGTACAATCGGGAGGTATCACTCTCCCTTACAGTTCTCCACCCTACAAGTCCCTCGCTAAAGTCCCTCTGACTAAATTTGCCGTCGTTCACAACAGTTGCTGCGTATCTAACTTCTTCCCAGAAAAACAAATACACCCTTGTTAAATTCTAGGGGTTTGTTGCAAGTAGCTGCTTTCAGAGTTCGTACTCTGTCAAGTAGGGCAACAAGTAGCTCGTGCTCAGGTCTTGATGTCCGTTTAGATTGATGTATGTTGTGTCTGCGAAACACATGCAATGGCATATACGATGTGGGGATTGTGCTCAATCTCAGAGCCGATCGGGCTTTACTGTACTGCGTCCCGGTAAACAGTTATCTTTGTGCTGTTAGGTTGACTGATTCAATGAAGACCAGTGCATCTCAACGTGGCAAACGATGTTTACTTAGTGTGTAGCACACGCTGTGACAGATTACAGCTCCAAAGCTCGGAAAGTTACGAGTACTGAGGCCAGTAATAAGCACAAGTATCGTAATTCTTGGCAGGTAGTATAGGCGTTCAGATCAGCCGACTGAGTTCCGAGGAAGCCTATCTTAGCGCCGATTCCGGATTGACATTCACTGCATGACTTCACCAGAACCGCGTGGTTTGAAGGCCACCAGATGGAAGCCATCCTCGGACCGTGCAGCAATCAAATGGAATGTTTCAATAGAAGATTGTCATTCTGGACTCCGAGCACGACGTTGTGCGGACGGTTGGATACATTTGCTACACGCCAGTTGATGGAAAGCCATTCGGTTCAGCTCTTGCAAAGCTTTTTTGTGGTTCGACTAAGGCGAATTGTGTTGAGAAGCCTCCGGAACTCGGTGAGTACGATCGTTGCAATGATACTTCGGATGGCAATTGGCGAGAGCTAAAAGAAGCCGTAGGACAGCTTTTTAAATCGTTTTTTGGGATTTCCGAATCTTCTCGTGGTCAGCAGCTCTGATTGAAGCCAGGAAACTCTACCTGCAGTAAACGTCTGTAGCAATGCAACCAGATACCTCAAACACCGAATAATAAGTTTAATAATCCACAGAGCGATGGTGGATCCCAAAACCCGGTTAGTAGAGGTCTTTTATAACGGTGAGCAATCGCAGTACCAGTTCATCTGGGCTCCATGAAATCAATTTTTTGAGGTTTCAAATTAACTCGAGTGGGACGTCAACATCAGTCCGCCGTCGACGACAGAACTCCAGTTTCCCTTTTGTTGCTTCAGTGCAACAAAGCACCTGGTCCATAAGGTTTGCATCCTGCACCCTTCAAAGAAGGTGGTGAGTTCGTCTTAGCTAACCCGACGACTACGCAGTAATATCTCGAATGAAAGTGGAATGCCGCCAATGAAGCACCTCATACTCAAAATGGGTGCAAGAATGTTTTGCGAAAACCACCGGGGCATCACCCTGGTGGCTATAGCTTCCAAGTTTTTATCTGGCATTATCCTGTGCAGGTTGATTCATCATCGTCAAGATTAGATCAGTGAGAACCACTCTGGGTTTTACATTGACCGGGGTTGCATTTAATTGTGTCTTGATCGTGCTGCAGGTGATGGAACTACTCCACTACTTCTGATGACCGACGGTGGTCGTATTTCTGCACTTCACATCTGCTTTTGACCTTGTTGATCGTCAGAATATAGCAGTCTGGCGATGGAGGGTGTCTCGTCCAAATTATTCTCTTTTAAGGGCTTTGTATACCTCTCGACGTAGGTGCATACCTTTTCACAGCAAATTTTCCTCTTGAGTTCATCACCTCAAGTGGTATCAGGCAAGGATATACTCTCACTTTTTTCGTTCAACTTCGAAACCGATGTGCTGACTGAGCCTTCCTTATCCGCCTGTAATATCTTCGGGATCAAAATCCTCCCGGAGTGTTCGTTCACGGACACACCGACGATATTGTCACCCCAGAATCACCCTTCGGAGACGCAAACCCTTAACCTAGATGATTCTTCTGCACAGGTTGATACGCACTTCACAGCTTTAAAGTAGAAACTGCAAGACTGGGTGGGATTGAACTCAGTCGAGGTGGCTCAGTGTTAGAGCGCCAATTTACTGACCAGAAGGTCCGTAGTTCGAACCCGGCCTCCGCCTCTCGACTTCCCCTGTCTAGACCTGGGCGACCTGGCAGTATCCAAGCCCTCTTACTTCCTTTGGGTGGCATGGCAATTAGCTGGTTTCAATTGGCGTCAACGAATTCGTCACGAGGCAATTAGAAAACGGGTATTTGGTTGTGCAGCTGGTACTTCAGTCACTGAAAATACCTAGCACCATCAGTTACGATGGGTCGGCCATGTGCTACGAATGCCGAAACAGTGTCTACTGAGACGGGTGTTGTTCTCGGCGCCTCCTTCAGAATGGCGCAAACCGCGAGATGGACAACGTCTGACGTGGTATAAGGGTGTGAAAGAGATTAGGATTTTGGGTGTTGTTGGTGCCGTCCGTTTTCCAGGATGGGATCCCCGCCCTTGGTTTCGTTTGGCTGGATGATGGCTGATCGATGTCCGTGGCTGTTCTTTCCAAATCAATTGATTGTAGGTGCTTGTGGTGGGTCAGCCCCAAGACCCGCCTTCCACTCTTTTCACTTCAAAAATAACTAAATACGCTTTTTTGGGGTTGTACGGCAGTGAAACATCACTATCAGCACTGATGTTGCTGTCTATGATGGTGATGGCCCACGCTTTCCGTTTCATGGTTTATCGTTGATTCTTCTGTCTGCCAACTCTTGTCTGGTGCTGTTTGATTTCGAACTCGAAACGCCTTTCTCTTGTACCTAGAAGCGGGCGCATAAGCGGCCTACCGTATTCATTTTTGGCACGTGAAATATTTAGGGAGAGTATGTATCACGTACGCATTACTTAATTAGACCCGTTTTTAATCGCTCTGTTTTGAACATGCACTCGTCACTACTGTGACGATCTTTATGCGTTCTTCAAAGTATTTTACTCGCATTATGTTACGGTTCTGTCACGCAGCGAGCAAACAATATGATAATGCGGATTGTGGCAATACTCTATCCCCAGCTATGTTGCTTGATCCAGACGCCTAGCACGGCGAATAGTAAGAAGACGAAAACCTCGGACACAAACTTTAATAATCCAACAACACACGATCAACAGGCGATGCCCGGAGCTTCCGAACCCAAGTCAGTGGAAAGAATGGTATCCTATACGTGGTCGGATTTAAATTTCCTTGGAGTATCAATAGGCCATTGATTTTTCATAGTTTGACCTTGAAGATGCCGGGAGTTCGCTAGCACACATAAAAACACAGCGTTTGCTGTGGGATATTGATATCCCCAACACATTACTTCTGTAGTGCGTCCGAATAACGATTCGCGTTTAGAGCACAATAGTCGTTCTTGCCTGTTTCCAGGCGGCCGTTGAATGCGGTCGTATTCACGAATGTCGATTGCCTGAGATTGCGCATTTTGCCCATTGTTTTGGTTTCTCGTGTAACTTTTTCTAAACATATGCTTCTTTTTCATCTCTAGGAGAGACCGATGCACCCCATTACATTATCAATCTAAATGGTAAGTTTGTTGGTTAGCTGGGTTCTTACTTCCATATCTAGTTTTCAATCCCGATGATGTCACTCCCTCAGGAGGTTCAGATGTGGTTGGTTTGGCCACTTTACCTGTTGGTGGACCCTTTCCGTCCACATCGAGCACAACACCACACGCACAAGCTTTGGATTCAGCCGGGAAACCTTTAGATCCTACGCCCCCGGTTCTGCAGCCTTATCTTAGACCAATGGGACGCCCCCGTGGGCGTGCGCGTACACGAAACAGTATCCCACTTGATGATGTGTAAGTCCCGCTGTATTGCCGTCAGTTTATTCTATCACCACTGCGTGACAACCTGTGCTGGGTCTCCGGGTCTTTCTGGTGGTTTGTTTTCGCGTATATTGCTTTATTATAGTTCACTCAGTTTTCCATCACCGACTGGTTGAGAGCCATTCGAATTTGAACTACACTGCCCGTGAACCGTTCATGAAAACTCGTTGCATTTCCGCATCCAATTTACTGGACTACTTTACGGAATGCCTGTTGTAATGCGGCAACATTTTTCAAATGCAACTTCATGGGTGTACTAAAACAGATCCCACTCCAGTTACTGTACACGAATCTCTTTCGTGGGTCATATCGTGACCAAATACCAGGCGGGCAAGGTGCAAAGCAAAACATAAGTCTTCAGGACATTTCTTGATCCACCAGATACCAGCAACACTACGCAGTGACTGTCGAAGATTCACAGTCACCGGATATCTCCAGCATAAATCGACCAAGTTTCGCAGCCATGCTGTAGGGTGGAGCGCACAGTCTTGTCTCTTCAGCAAAAGACCCATGTGAAGTCGGCACCAGAGATGTTTCAAGTTGACACTGGCACACGTGACCATTATCATCCTTAGGAAGGTTTCTTCCCCCACTCCTACTAGGTATGATGCAGCATTCTCAGTAGATAGACGGACAACTTCCTTGTATGATCGTAGGAAGCACCTTTTGCCAGTTCTGAGAGACGATTTTCCATACAGATGTTGCAAATAATGTCGCATTATGGAACCTTTTGATCGACAGGCAGTTTAATAATTCTTCTGTGGCCCTTCCCACATGGCTATCTTCCACTTACTTTCCGTTCGATAACCTGAGAGTAGCTACATCCCATTATTAGAAGTGTAGCCTTGGAATGCATAGCATAATATAGCATGCACATCATAGTTGAGGAGGGAGAGGTATGAAGGCACCCTGTCGAAACTCATTATAAGAGGAGGACGGCTGGGTTGGTTCGCCATTAGTTTAGACTTGGGCTACTGTTTCAAGGCCCAAAGTCTCAATTCTGTTCACATGTTTGTCAGATAGTCCAAACTTCGACAGGCATTTCAATAAGCTTCCTGGATTAACTGAGTTGGAAGCTGCGCGTTTATCTATAAGGGCCGCAATGGTCGATCGTTGTCGATAAAGCGGTGTTCTGGAATCTGGTGGAGAGTAAAGATGCGGTTGATACATCCCCGTCCAGTTCGGAAGCTGGTTTGCTGCCTTCATGTTATTGATAATTGTCGGGGAGTTACATACGCATGGCAGTGGAAATAAGACTCATGCATCCGTCGTTAGCACAATCACTCCTTTTGGATAGATCTCCATGTCAAACGATGGAGAATCAAAATGAGTTCCCTTACAAGCACTATCCCACTCCGAATAAAGCCTGTATGGACGAAATACACTACCCATAAGGTCGCGCTGGTTTCGCCATTCTTGGAACTCATCATGTTGGTGCAGTCCATGAGTTCCATCACCCGTATGTTCTACTTGAACCCAACTCTTACCTGCATACCAATTTGGTTTCGAGGGGGGGGGACTCGGTTGTGAATTTGGGAATGAGTGTATTTCTCTAATTTCGTGAAGTTTGGGTTCAAGTAGAACGTAAGTTTAACGGAAACTTGAGGACTGTGCCTACTTGAGGAATGTTCAGCAGCCTACTGAGTAGTGTTACGTCTATACAATATGTCGTGATATCTCGAATACTTTATCAGCTGAAACATGAGGCGGCCCGATGCAGAACATTCAGTTGCTTGAAGAAAACATCATAAACGAGAGATTTAACTGGGTCCCAGTTGAGTCTCCTGTCAAAACCAAATTAGTATGAGTGTATTTCGCTAAGGCCTGTATGAGTACATCAGAACGTGGTGCTTTATGGCTCTTTAACGCAGTATCGCCTTGGAGATTCCAATGAAACTGACCAAGATATAGTGTTTGCTTTATGTCACGGTCGCAGTGATGCCCGTCGAACTGCCCTAAATGGCCATCCGGCGCTCCAACTGGATGAGCGCAATAAGGGTAGTTGAGTGAACCATTTCTGAAATACTTGATTTTCCGAAAATCGATGCCTAGCTACCATAGCACTTGAAGGAAGTACGAGACTGAGGTTTTGCCACGTTTCCCAGGCATAAACAGGAGCACTCGAGATGCATAGGTTGTGTTCGAACTTCGGACCACCCGATCAGTAAATTCGCTCTTTAACCACAGTCATCTAGAGCCTACTGGACGCTGAACGTCGAATTGGTACACAGGTCCTTAAACCACGAAGGTCAAATTCTGGTGTTTTTTTATGTATTTCGGTTTGGATCTGTACTTCCTCGTCTAGCGTATCTGAAACCAGTGCGCCTCCTCCCTAGACGTGTAATCGTTGAAAGATCTTGATTCATGTGTCACCGAGTTGTCCAATCATTTGTGTGCTCTTTTTTCATCTAAAAGAATGGAGAAGAAGATACGAACCTTCGAGGGTGTAGACTGCGTCCAACATCTGGAAGAACTGCAAAAGCTATTCCCCCGCTTCAAACGAGCGTATATCAACCGGATTTTCACACGGAATATGTTGAACTTCGACAAAACATTCCAGACACTGAATGAAGAAAATAACCGCTATATAGCTAAGGTTGCCAGTGTTCGGTTGGTCCCACCGAACAAGCCTGACTCGAAACAAGGTACGTCCTCGTTTTACTGCTGTCCACTGGCTAACACATATGTGTGGAGTATTTCGGGCAGTAATGTTCATCCTGGAGGTATCACCCAGTTATCAACTTGGCCTTAATGCCACCTGTATTGCTAGGACCTCCCCATATCACCTAAAAGGATACAACCCTCCAAGCAAAGTGCCATTCGAAAGCACTAAAGCTGTTTCTTGCCTGAAATAAGGGGCACTGGTACAGCCAGCTCATCCAGCCCAACCGGAGCTATGATCTAGCGAGCCCGTAAGAACTTCATATTTTGCTACTTATTAGGTAACACTTATTTTAACGAATCGAATCCATATGTTCGGTATTCATTGGGCATTATTCGGTGAGCGAGGTTTTCTACGCTCGCTGCAAACGTTATAAAGGATATCAGAGTGCATATCCATGGTGCCTACACCATACGACAAAACGAAAGCACCACTGGTTTTTGTACACAGTTCTTTGTGTGTCACAATCTAGATTATACAAGGCGGAGCAGATTGCGGAAATTCGGACTCTATTCCCATTGGTCTATAAATGAGTGGATAGTAACCGGTACACTACAATGACTAAATCACATGACCACAGTATGCCAGACGTTCCGCATAAACTACTGAATCTTTGTCAGTCGGCACAGCAGTTGCGTACAAACTACAATCAGCTAAGTCGTTTGAATTTACTTTTTACCAGGTCCCTTGTTCCCATTGTGTATACCAACCCCTATCCGTGAAACTGAATGTATCGAAGTCACGTTTATAAGAAGGCCACAACGAAAACTGCTACCATATTTTGTAGGGAGGATTGTGTTCGGAGCGTCCTGGAAGGTGTTTTTCAAAAGATACGACGTCGGGTAAATGCTGCAATGGTCCAGGAACGGTACATGCTAACTTCAAACAGGTATCACTGCCTCCAAGAAATTGCCTGCACTTTCGGATCGAAATAAGTAGTGAAGCATTTGCCTCTCTCAGAACCCAACTTTAAGTGTATCAACGTTAGGAACACCACATCATATCATATCATATATCATATCATATCATATCATATAATTATCATATCATATCATATCATATATCAACATAGCTGTCTTAGACAAAACAGCGCTCAAAACCGTGCCGCTTCTGAGCTACGTATGAATTACTGATGTGGCCAGCTGGATTAATCCATTGAGTCGTCATCTACAGTGGTAAAACGAGCTCAGTATGGGCTCATTGGTACCTCACGAAATCAGTGTAACTGGGAAAGATAGCAAGGGATGTTCTGCACTGGCTTATGGTGCCCCATCATGCTACGCAATGGTCATCCTAGCCATATCTGGTGGCATCCAATACTCTGATGGGCACTTGTTCTTAGGCTCGATTTTTCATGACTCTTTACTGTAAACAGTTATACGGAAACTTCCTTTAAATCCACCGGGATGCTCATTCCTTTGTTTCTTGATGCTTTTTATTCCATAAGGATGCACCATGGTTGACACTTACCTCATGTACTGTCCTCTGTTTACTACTGTGCTCTGTCTTGGTCTTTATGGCTAAAAACAAATACTTCTGTGTTTGAAGCCATCAGACTGAATTTCCGATTGAAGCTCCATCGGAAATCGCTCAGCGTTCGTTCAGTCGTGGGTTCACGGAAAGTGCTACATTTCAATCCATTCAGTATACCAAATGGAGTAAGAGCACAGACGAAGCTGCCAAGAACTCCGTATTTGTTTCCGTTTATTGGGCTTGGGTGAAGAATTTTCTGATTTCTGTCCAAGCAGTGCGTGCGTCCAAAACCTTTTAGAGTTTTATAAATGGAGTCTTTTAATGGATTACTGCACCACTCGGGAGATTTTGATGAAGCTCTTGTTTTCATCTTCAGCCGAAAGCAAAACTCCTAAGCAAGAAGCTACGTGCCTGAATCCTCGAGGCTACCTCTATCTGGACGTTCCTTTGGGAAGATGCCCACCAAGCATCGCCAGTACCCTCTATCGCCGTGTCATTGTCAAACCGGACGGTTCCGTGGAGTCCGCTGATGACCATGAAAAGCGATACTTGGATGCTACAGGACAACGAGTTGTGCGGCCACCACTGAAACCCCCACCTACTCCGCCACAACAGCAAACTAACTCCGTAAGTTATCACTGACTATCTCATCCTTACACAACTGGTTCCTCGTCCGCGTCGCTTTGGAACATTTTGCGTCCTGATCATTTTTCGCAGCTTTCGAACTCCCCATGGGAATATTTAGGAGATGGAACTGCGCTGGTATTTAGACAATAATGCCAGTGGTTAGTGACACTGGCGGAAATGGCCCAATCGCGCAGTCAGTGGCGTTCGTGCATCAAAGCTATCGTCTTCAGTGCGTAGCAACCGAGTTCCTGAACTAACTGAGCATGCTATCACCTCCAAGGCTCTGTTGTATCTCTCGCACTCCCACTTTCCGGTGATTTAGCCTGTAGCAGCTGGAACCAATGTGCCTATGGTACACGGTTTATAGCTGCTAAATTGGATGATTGATTTATAACTTTATTCGCCTTTATTCGTCCGGCACCTTTTAAACTTTTATGAGTGTGTCTAGTACTACAGAAGGAAGGTGTTTGGCTTTGAGTCTGCTCAGCCTTGACCAAACAACCACTGACGTCTAAAAGTAACCCAGGACGAGTCGTAACTATTTGGATTATGATCGATGTTTGTGTTCCCAGGTTTATTGATTATTTCTACTGCCCTGAATAACGAAACCTTATCTTCTCTATGCTAGCCGGAACCGTTGATTCCCACTCCGTTACAAGCTGTCAATTCCCATTCCCAACCGTCGTCTACTTTAAATTCGGCTTCGAAAGTACGTTCCTCCATAACCGTTTCTTCCTTTGCTGAGATGTCTCTCAAATTCATAGTCAGGAATTGATGTCGTTGGCCTGCAGTTGTGAAAAATTTATGTCGTTTTCTCCCTTATGCTTTTCAAATCTTCCAAACTTCGAGCACTGCGCTGATTGATGTCTCTCTGACCTTCAAATTTTCAAGACGATAGAGAGCAGCTGATGTGTATTTAGTATCTTCCTTTTTAGTCTCCATGTTAACCGTAAAACGTGAGCGTGTGTTATTTGGTGTTCATAGTTCATTCCACGTTGCCGGATGGGCTGGTTGTTTCACTGCTTGCAGTAGAAACCTGCCGAAGTCGGTAGACCTACGAAAAAGATTCAGGTCTTTTTATCTTCGTTTTGTTATCCGTTAAACTTCTTGTTGTTTCTGTGTTTATTGCTCCCCAGCGTCGCGTGCTCTTCGCTCACCTTCTTGCCGTACTTTCACTGATTTTTAACTCTCAGTGTTTTTCCCATCCTAGACTGTCCCTCCTTCACAGTTATCAGACTTAAGCGGTACTATGGAACCCAAGACCTCAACTAATCGTTTCTTCCGAAGCAATCGTATCAATGAAGCTGAAAGCAAAAAGCGGGGCTATGTAGATCGTGAGCTCCGAACAGCTAAAGCTGCAGCGACCACCCGACGGTCACGTGGTTCGACACAAAAAGATGCCAATGGTACCACTGGGACCACCACTCCAGACAGCAAGGATGGCGATGCAGCTGTAAAATATATGGCATCTGTCGGAGTTGTTAGTACCCCAAGTGAGTTTTATGGAGTAGACTATGATGAATCAAACACCTTGCTGGCAATGCAGATTTTCCACCTAAACTGTTGCGCTTCTTTCCGTGGAAAAACGGGTCTCATTACTTTAGGCATTCTCCCTGCAAGCGAATCCCTTCCGGCAGCAACAGAGTATTTGACTATTAATAAGAACGCTATACATCTAGCAAACGAAAATCATCATGGCGACGACCAGTAAGTCCTTTCGCTCGGCTGTCATACCAGCACCAAAGAGAGAATACTGTTGAATCCTTACGGTCGGATGAAGTAAGGCGCAAAGCTAGGGAGGTTCCTGATTTGCAATTTTTCGGAAAAGTGCGCCAGCCTCAGATCCTCCCTTGTTCGATCCGTGCTGGGAAACATGTTAACGCTGCTGTTGTGTAAAATTCGTGTCTCCATGTCACGTGTGCTTTCAATCTTGCTCTGATCAGTATATATCGGGTTTGATCAGTGTGTTTTGTACACTTTTCCACAATGTTTTCTAGCGTCAAAGAAACGGGCAACTCCCAAGAACGACGTTAAATCCGTTCCACAGAAGGTCGAACAGCAACAATCGACAGAAGAACCTGTGAATGATGTAAGTCACGCCTCATCATAATACTAGTACTTTGTCAGCCTCGTTCCACTGCAATGCCCGGTTCCTACGTACATCTCAGCTGCTTAGTGACGAGGTTGCTAGTCCAAACTGGAGACCACTAGAACACTTACGCTAGTTAGATTCGTATCATGCATCTAGCTGCTGCTAGTTTCAAACACAGCCTACTGAGGAGGTGTTAGTAGCAGGATATTTAGCGGTTCTTGAAGACCATCAGAGACACAGTTCCTTCGCCAGTTTGTCCTTCATCAAGCCGTTTGACAGTCGATCGCCTGACATACTGGCCAGTTGTTCATACGAGAACAGTCGCCTCAGCGGAACTCGCTCTTTAGTGGACGAATTGTACATCTGGCGCTTGTCGGTACGGTGCAGTATATTCACTGGTTTGTCACCACTTGTTTTTCAGGATCTGAATCTCAATAAGGAAGAAAGAATAAACGTCCTAGAATTCTTCAATGATGCCAGACCAGAAGAACTTGCTTTGATGCCCGGATGTTCTCGAAAGACCGCTCAAATCCTGGTATCTTTGCGACCGTTCCGAAACATGACCAATCTTCTCAACCGGTTGCAAGGAACTAGATTTCTGTCACCTAATTTAATAGACGCATGCAAAGACGTTCTGCAGATGCGTGCTACAGTTATTCGCCTGCTTCAGCGATGCGAGCGAATCACCGAACGCGTTGCTGATCACGTCTCCAACTTGTTGGCTAATGTCGTCAGTTTATCAGAAGATCAGCTCAAGTCGCCCAAACCATCTTCCGACTCTGGCGCCAATGCTGAACATTTGTTAACTCAGCAGCCCGCCATACTCAATCCCTTGTAAGTTCTCTCTTTCTCACTTTGTTACTTCTTGCATTTGTTTACTACCCGATGTTTTTTTAAAGTCCCAATAGGACTACCCCCTTTGAGCTCTTCATTTGCTGACCGGATGTAGTTTTTTCAGTTCAGTCAGTTGATCAACAGTAAACCATGTATCAAGGGTACGTTGGTTTCAGCCGCTACAGTTTCACTTACCGGAAAATCAGACCATGGGAGTTACAAATGAGGATTGCAAATGGTGACTTCAGTTAGTTCGCATTAAACATTGCTATGAGGTAACGGAAAACTGGACTGCTCCATGCTGAATGGGAAAGCTTTGATGCACGAGTGCCACTGACTGCGTGATCGAGCCATGTCTGCCAGTGTCGTTAACCATTGATGAGTTCAGTTCCGGAGTCCCCATCAATGGAGTCGACCATATCGACCCGTCTGAGTTTACCGGTCAGCGTTTTAATACTTTGATGCAGGTCATACATTGCTTCCAATCAGCATGGCTCAGTGGTTAGGGCGCAAATTTACTGACCGGAAGATCCGTGGTTCGAGCCCGACCGCCTCTCGACTTCCCCTGTCTAGGCTTGGGCAACCCGGCAGTATCCCAGCCCTCGTCCCTCCTTTGAGTGGAATGGCATACATTTTTTAACCGGCGTAGTCTTTGAAGCATGGGTAATTCATCTACTTTGTTCACGGTCCTCACCCATAGCCCCTCGTCACACGTCCACTGATGTAATTATGTTGGTTTGATCTAGTTTTCCTAAGAACTAAAGAACCGTTCATAATTTGCTACTCAGAGTGGTTCAGCTTTTATGCTATCACTCCATTGTCATGGACAACAGTAGTAGCTCGTAATGTACTCAGTTTCTATCACTCTGCCTCCAGTTTGTCAATAGGCAATATTGATATTCAGTTTACTATGTGCCAGTGCTTATCCTGTCTTTACTGAGCGTCAGTTTGTCAGGTCAGTTGGTCGTTACACTTATGCCCATTGCTCTTCAACGATTGATCTAGTGTTGTTCAGCTACTCTGCAGTTTAAGAATGAATTCGATGGGTTTTCGTATAGTGTTATACAGATATTCTTTGTTTCCATGCTGCAAGCCACGCAGAAGCCAGTAGTTTCGATCTGGTGTATGATGTTGCCATCGTCTAAATCTGACTCTCTTCATCTGATCGGATCGACCGACAACCTTGCGCAATCTGACGGCTGGCTTCAGTATTTTTGTTCGAGGCTTCGATCACTGTCAGGACATTTCTGGGATTGATTACACATATACTTGACATATGAATTGTGATCTAATCATCTTCGTCATGCATCTGGCCATTGGGCTGATTCTCACTTCTGAGCTGCAGCGACTGAAGTTACAAGTTTTTCTAGCCTTCTGGCATTTCAGGTACCTCATAGACTGCTCAGTCACTAGAATGTTACCAGCGCATCCTCCAGAACCTTGGGATTTGGTGTCAACGTTTGGGTCGCGGTACTGCAGGGGCGTTCATGTTCTCATGCTCTTTAACTTTTAGACCGTCAGACAATAAAATTCGTGTCCGCCTTTGAAATAATTACCGTAAACTTCGAACTAAGTGTCTTTGTGTCTCTGGAATTCTAAAATAGCCCATCCGTTGTTCTTCGTCCGTATAAATTAGGAGTTGGAGGCGAATTACGTGTCTCCACTGTTTTCAGGAAGCCCATTTACCTTCTGTTCACTCATGGCTACATCGTATTCCTACGTGTTTCAGGCTTGAACTCAAACCTTATCAGCTTGTCGGACTTAATTGGTTACGACTGTTGCATCATGAACAAGTAAATGGAATTCTCGCTGATGAAATGGGTTTGGGAAAAACCATTCAAGCAATTGCTTTTCTGGCTAGCCTGTGGGAGAATGGAGACCGCGGACCTCACCTAATCATTTGTCCAAGCTCAACTCAGGAAAATTGGCTGCGGGAATTGTCCGATTGGTGTTCCCACCTCAAAGTGCTGGTGTATCAAGGCTCCGCTGAACAACGAAAAGCCATCCGGTTGAAGATTTATGAGGCTGGCACTCACCCAGATTTTAATATTCTACTGACAAGGTTCGTTAATGGTAGACTCACTGTATGGGTGCATTTTTTCACAATTTATCATACTTTTGACGGAGAGAGAGTTTGACTTTCAGCTACTTGTTGGCCGTTCAGTGGTTGTGCTTGAGTTGTATTCTGTCTTATCTCAAAAATGTTGTTTCCACGTGTCAGAGTACTGCTGAGCTTTTTTACGGGGTTGTCTTATTCGACCTGCATTGAGGTAGATTATCAGCGGTGTCAAACTTTGGTCTGAACCCGGTACACGGATTCGTGCGTCGATGGCACTAGTCTCTGTTTTCTCTAATGGAGGCTCAAGTACACGATGGCTCGCTCAATGGATGAGTGTTTTGTCAACGGAGATACTGGAGGCTTCCCCGTTTTCCCCTTTATTCGCATTTACCTATTGCTATGAGACCTGCAATGAACATTGCAATGAATACCTGCTATCGACATCTTGTTGATAGATTTTCTTTCTTATATGTTGGCCACGTTTCAGAAAAAAATCCAATCCTGTTCGTCCGGTGACATTGCACTCGAAACGTAAAAATCTTAATAATCGCTCTTCTTCCTCATGGACCCATTTAACTTTGCTATGTGTTGTGTTCCTGCGATCTAAATGCTTACTTGGACTGAGAATTCGCTGTTGTCTGTAACTTCTTTACTCGATTGATGCACAGTATGTTTGGGCAACTAATCAGGAAAGCGTTAGACCGCATGAACCCGGATGATACTATGACATGATATTAATGCATTCATCGCCGTCGGTTAGGGTGACGGTCTTCACAGACCTTTCCATCCTGTGCTCCCTCTGTGTACGGTTTAGTTCGTTTCAGCTCACTGCGGTGACTTACAATTGTCCTCTACAGCCGTCTGAATCGCTATGGTTTTGTATCACAGATACTATGTTTGTATTTGTGCTGCACCTAAATGGGCCTGTTTTAGCACCGATCCGGGGTTTCCTACTGCCCTATCTGCAGTTTGCAACAGTCCTGGTGTCTGTGTCTGTGCCGGCGTATCTGCCAAATTGCGCCATTTCTTTTTGCCAGAAACGAATTTCATTGGTGTTCACCCAACAACGACGACAGTCTTACTTTGCGACTGTGAGACTTGGCCTTTTCTATTTGTCTTGCCAAGTTAATGTATTTGGGCCGCCTCCAGATTAAGAGTTCTTGGATCTGGTGGTTGCCGTCCACGTGATTCTCTTTGCACGTGAGGCTAAACCCTGAAGGAGGTCGCACGCCACGTACCCTAGTAGCGAGCATATATTGTCAGTCTTCAGCTGTAAAAACGCTGTACTCGCTGTACAGTGGTTGTGGCTGCCACGGGTTCGTCCATCGATAATTTTTGGATGTAGGGTTAGGTAGCTACGCATTGGAGACTACCTGATATAATTGATGAGTCAACACAGAGGGTCAGTTGATTTTCAATGGGGAGATCAGAAGGGGAAGCTATGCAGTTAAGGCAACATCTGGGATGCATTCGTGCCATTGAGGCCGCAACTGGACCATATCTGACTGTCTCTAACCACTGATGTGTCCCGTCTCGGGGTCTCCAGCCAGTGACCAGCGCACCTGTTTGCCTGAGATGGCTTCCATACTTCGTTGACAAGCCATTGTTTGACCTCCCCTGGCTCGTTTGTGCCTTTCGCGTAGTGATGATTTACATCAAACCCAGTGGTCCGAGTTGTTTGATATAGAGGAGAATGTTGATAGCCCAGGCAGCATAGATGGTCGTTGGTTTAATGCCTTTAGAGGTGTCCCACTGCCTAGCTCTCTCTAGAAAATGGAGCGAAGGCTCACATTCCGATAGTTTTTTTTCAGGATATTTATTTTTGCAGTCATTACCACTGTACTGAGTGTGTGTTTTTGACCGGTTCGGTTGTGTTCGCTGAGCTGCTAGTACCAAGTATGCCAATGCTTAATTTTCCTCTACTTTGTTTTAAGCGCTCTTAGAATTTTACGCAATCCCATTTCAGCCTTTGATTAGGTGTCTTACCCGGGTCAACCAAGTTTTAACCTAATCCTCCGTTTTTTTCTTTGCAAATTTAGCTACGCCATCGGAACTAGCACAATTGAGGACAGAGCACTAATGAAGCGTGTCAATTTTCATTATGGCATTTTTGATGAGGCTCACATGTTGAAGAACATGTCCTCGCAACGATATCGTCATCTGAGTAATTTTCGCGTACAGCGTCGGCTTCTCTTGACCGGTACTCCGCTGCAAAACAACCTTTTGGAGTTGGTATCACTCCTATCATTCTTAATGCCAGATTTGTTCGCGCGGTCTACTGATCTCCTCAAGCGAATGTTCCAGGTCTACTCTGTACGTATATGTATATCACTTTACGCCTGCGGACAACTCGTGTATGTCTAATTATTCGGCTTAGTGTTTTTTTGTGATTCCACGGATTACCCTACTTGATAGTGACCGCTTTTCAGGTTGTGGCATAGCCGCATGCTGTCGAGAGTCAACCGGCAAAATTAGACCGGTGAGCGAGTAGCCGTTGTGTTTAATGCAAGTGAGTTACATGGTGTACTGCGGATGCTGCATCCTTCCAAAGTCGGACCTTGCTGTTAACTGCAAATGGAACAACATTCTTGCTATTTCGACATCCACTCCTGTCCCGTTCGCTTACAACGCACTTTACTTTTCCGATATTCAAACACATGGGCTCAAGATCAGTCGCTGGGGCGAGAAATTACTGACCGAAAGTTTCATAGCTTGAATCTATAACTTTCCGATTGTTCCTTTTTAGCCTTAGCCCTCGTGCTTCTTCCGAATCACCCGACAGCTATGCACTGAAAGGGTGTCGAACCTGAACGATTTATACTCACCTGGTAGTTTTCACAGGTGGTTCGGGATAATTAAATGAGGAAAACAGAATTCAGTTGAGTCAGGTGAAATACTCAGTTTGAGGTTGAGGGTTTTGCTCAACGGTGACAAGCGATGTTCTTCACTCTCAGACTGCTATATCCATATTCCACTATCGTCAGTTCAATTCAGTGTTTTGATTCAATACATGGATTCACGTGTTTAGTATGTCTATAGAATCCACCCCAGCGTGCTCTTCACTGAAGTTTACACTGAACTACTCGGACTTGTACTGATGCACTCAATTTGGTCACTGTGATGCAGTAAAATCCGGTTTTCTAGAGTGCATGATTCGATGGCTTAGTTATTTCGCCCATTGTGAACCAACTGCCTGTGTCAACACTGTAAAGAATTTGGCAATTTGCAAACTGTCAGTTTCCAGATATAGGGGTCCCTGCCTGTTTGTATTATTGCGAACTGTTCTGCGTCCTTCCAGTTAGAAACTAGTATTTCTCCAACGGCAAAGCTTCAACCAACAGGTTAGTATGTCTAAAAATTCCACGCATCTTTGTTGAAGTCATTCCCGAAACGATCTGAAATTTCCCCTCAAAATTTTGGACATCGTCGTCCCACTTCGATATTGGTGGCCGCAAGAAACAATGAAGTGAGCGTTTAAATTTACTCGCCAGGCTCTGTGACTGTTTCGGCTTTTTATAGAAGGCCTAAGTTGGACAATTGCATCAGTCTGTGACGATTTATCGGAGAGTCTAGTTCTGCAGCTGAAGCGGAAAACAACTAAGCAAGTGGAGTAATGTTGACAAGCAAGATAATCCTGGCGAGAACGTTCCTTTCTAAAGGCGATCAGAGAATCATAACTAATGACTATTATATAGTGAGTTCCATCAAGAAATTCGGTACTTTGTTTGTATCGCCAAGATATAGACTTTGATGGGGTTTTGATAGTCACTGTTTTTTAGCGATGGCGTAAGGCTTTTAGCCTGGGTTCACCACATTGAATTTCAAAACAGGTCAATGGTTAGGGCGCAAGCTTACTGACCAGAAGGTCTCTGGTTCGAACCTAACCTCTGTCTCTCGATTGTTCCTGTCTAGACTCTGGCAACCCGACAGGATTTGAGCCCTCATGCTTCATTCGGGTGGCGTGACAACTATACACCGAAAGGGTTCCGCAGTTGAAGTTTCTTTTTCTTTCACAATGTTGATATGTGCAGTAGGCTGTTGACTGCCTTGGATTATCTGTTGGTGTTTCGCTTAACTTCCGACTGGGTTCATATGTAAACTACTCAAACAAATTCACTATTACAAATGACCATAAGTGACTAATTTGTCCTTTCGTTATCCTCCTTTCAGAAATCCGTCAGCGAGCGCGACGAGAATCAGCTCTGTGATCTGGACGTCTGCGAAAGAAGTAACTTTGAGGTGGAACGTTTGGAGCAAGCAAAGAATTTGCTGCAGCCATTTTTCCTCCGGCGTCTCAAGTCCCAGGTACGTTTTCACATGTTGGCCTTTGATGTCATAGATAAACATTGTATAAACTTCGGTAACTGCGGTTGTATGGTGTGCACTACATCTGCTCAAAACTGTTACGGCTCCGCATGACAAACTCGTTGTAGCGTTTACAGGGGGCTCGTAACTAAGTGCTTGTCTCCGAAGGTCTGTTTGCAGTTTCGTAACTTACAGCAACTCTCTGCTGGGAAGTTCGCTTCAAAGTTTGCAGGAATCTGGACTACCCACAAAGCTTCAAATCCCAGACGACTGTCAAGAATTATTACTGACTTTCTTCCTATTGCCCAACTCCGAGTTGTGATTAATACTGTAGGCACCAGCATGTATTTCTTAGTTTCCTATCGTTTTTTCGCAACAGGTCTTTGACCTGTGCAGAGTTTTCTGTTATTATGGGGTTTTCGCGCAACTATCTAATTTCCCCTCTTTTGCTACTGTATTGGCCGAATACTATATCTTTCTGATCAGTGGTATTGTTTTTAACATGTACCGACTATATCACCGACTCTGGCGTCTGTTCTCTGATGTATTCGATAGGATTACCTGACAGTACTTGTGAATTACGGAGTAGTAACGAGAGAACATCGCTGTTGAGAGCCGTAAATGTATAGTGGTGCGATCATTTGTTGATCGTGCTCACCTTCGTCCCTCGAAGGTGAGCTTGAAAACATCAGATTTGTGAGTCATATGATCCGAGAGGAGTCAGTGACTCCGCTGAATGATCAAGGATAACCATGAGGGACTTTGCATCTGCAGTAAGTGTTTGACTTTTCTGGATAGGGGTATTTCCAACTCCTCCGGGACCCTACTCAAAAGTACTTTGCTTCTATTGGCTTGTTGGTTATTTTGCAGCCTGTTCTCATCGAACCTTTTGGCTCACATTTTGGCTGTCAACTCGTGCTGCTCATTTGTAGTGGGGCTTGAGTAGCAAACCCATGACTGGAGGTTGGACGGATTTCGTGTTGAGTTCATCACCTGTAACAACGCGGTGTATTCTGGATAAGTTATTAAAACCGTTCCCCTGTGACCAATAATAGATTTCTGGGCGCCGATGATTTCTCCGATACGATGACGAATCGTTGTTAATTTTCCCCATCTTTAGTCTACTGCTTGTACCTTTTGTTGCAGGTGACTGCAATTCATACGCACCGTATGTATTGAATGAGGGTATCAAACTGAAACAAACTGACCAGTAGCACGGTCCTAACCGGATCACCCCCAGAATTGTCATGTTGGGTGTGTTCCTAGTGCCCAGGGATATTTCACTAAAGTCCAGGAAGGTTCAGCTTTATATCCATATCCTTCATGGCACTGTACACTCTGGATTACCCCGGTTCACGGTCGCCAATATTGTACACGGTATCTGAGCATGCTTAACCAGTCATCGTCGAGCTCAGTGTTGAGCAGCGCCACCGTCTGTATATTTCTACTGGAAATCTACCCATGTTTTTTTTGATGGAACTGTGTAAGGTTGCTACAGCGTGCATCCCTGACCTGTTGGCACTACCTTTCCGGTGCATCAGTCCTTTATTGCCCCCGTATGACAATAATAATGATAGTGTCATATAAATTCGGTTCTGTGCTGTCATTTTTTCTCCATAGGTTTTGGATCAGTTACCCACAAAAACAAACGAAGTTGTCAAAGTGAAAATGACTGAATCTCAGTCGAAACACTACTGGAAACTCGTAGATCGTTTCCGCCAAGCGACAGACACACATGTCCCCGTGGAGAATACGGATTCGACCCACCATGTTAAACTTGAGGAACCTGGTAATGAGAATCAAGAGCCTGACGCTGAAGGCGTTCCATCTAAAAGACCTCGTGTGGAAACTGCCGGTATGTTCAACAACTACTTTGGTACTGATAAGTCCCACCCCTTCGTGTTTGTCTGCTCGCATACAACTTCACATCGATGTTTTGCATACCAAATTCGATGAACTTAAGATCTGATAGCGATCAGCATGTCGGTCATTTGGTTGACATGAGAGGTACCTCAATCTTCAGGTTGGTTTTAACAGAGGGCACTCCATAAATTCTTGTTACAACTCTTCATTGGGTGACGTCCGAAATTCCACAGTCCTGTGGAATTTGATCTGTTATCCGTTCAGTGACCTGCTGGGATTCCATCTTAGTTTTTTCGGGTAACCACGCAGACAGGACAGCGTTCAAAGAGTAGGTTATTGCAACGCTAATACATGAGGCATACCAATAGGTTTGCGTGTCTGGTAAACAGAAGCTTCCACCTATGCTCTAACGAATCATTTGTTTCCTCCCTCGTCACCATATTCCTTGCCATCAAACTCGAGATAGCTTAATGGTTTAGGGACGAATTTACTAACCAGAAGGTCTATGGTTCGGACTTAACCTCGGCATCTCGACCGCTCCTGTCTAGGTTTGACCAGTGTGACAGTATCGTGTTTCCTTCGAGTGGCATGGTAGCTAGACACCATGATCTTGGCTTCTCCGTACGAGTCACCTCAGACGAGGTCTACTCCTTTTTTCAGTAACAGTCCTATTGAGATTATCTTACTTTCGTTCAACGTGAGCTCAGCGTATGGGAGAAGAATAGGAGGTTCACATATACGTCTTCTGAGCTCTCTAAAACATATCTGGTGTGGGGGCTTGCAAGCAAGCCTTTATACGCAAGCCAGTAGTCTATGGCTATGGGCGATGTTTGAGCCTTTGTAGCAGCGTAGGCTCAGTACACCGTACTCTCCAGTCTAATGCGACATTCTGAGGTTTTTTTTGACTGGGCGTCGTCAGGGGTCCTTAAAAGAATCAATTTTAATGTTATATATTTTATTCACAATTCATTCAAGTTTGGAATGTTAGCTACGTGTTTGTTTGCAACGTGCTAAAATTATTCGAACTGTTTCACACTGTTCATCTGTCTGTTTTATTACTCCTTTCCGAGTCCGTTCGTTCCCTACATTCTTTTGCTTTTTGAATTGTTCATTGTAGTGTTGAACGGCACGGACTCTGCTACGCTGGACACTAATCTGAGCGTCGATTCACCTTCTAACATGATTGTGCAACTGCGCAAGGCAGCCAACCATCAGGCTCTTTTGTCCGGCATCGCTTTTTCACAAGCATCTTTACGAGATATTGCTGAAACTCTCCATTTGGATCCCAGTCATGCAAATTCCGATCCGCAGCTGATTTACGAGGATTTGTCTGTATTGAGTGATCATCAAGTACATAAGATTTGTCAGTTTTATGATGTAAGTCTTCCGCGCTACATCCTCGTGTACTACTTTATACCTGTCACGTATGCATGAAATTTTGTCGGTATAATCCTGGACCAAATCCTTAATCCAAATAGAGCAGCACGATTTAACAGATCTTGAACAGTTAGACCACTGAATTCTGCCGATTGCCCCGCGGAGGACCTTTTGAGTGCGTATGCAGATAGGACGTCGATCAAGGGAAGTATTGCGGAAACGGAGACACAGAGGGTTCTCTACTTGCAAATAATGGACCGATTTAGGTTTGATGTGGTGTGATGGACAATTGAGTGGGATATGGGCGAACGGATAAGTTGGTCGAAAAAGCTGTTGAGGGACCTTAACCAGGTATTATAAACTATGGCGCAATAGGTGTACGTACTCGGATTTTCATTGAAAAGTTCTTGCTAACTCACCGTCTTTTTCATGTCGTCTGGTCTGCTCCATCACTCTGTGGTTCTCCTACTTTTGAATGCTGTCTTGTATTCATACGGTCTACGACGCCATTATCATTATCAGCTGTAAGAACCGCGTACTTGTGCAGTGGTTATAGCTGCCAAAGTTTCGTCCACTGATGTTTGGGAGTTGGGGTAGGTAGCTACGCATAGGAGACGGGAGCTAATAAATTGATGCGTAAATACAGGGCTGTTAGACTGGCTGATCCGCCTATGGCCAATGGTTTCTGACGTGTTTAACCTCACTAGTAATATCCAGTCAGTAGCTTACTGAAGTCTGAAAATTGGGGATTTTTAACATGACACAGCCAGCATACCCAACAACCTGGTTAGTTCTCCTTTTAACGAATATACTAGGTCTTTATTTTTTGCTACCTTACATTTCGTCCCCTTCATGCGCGAAACACTAAACTGTTAGACATGTGGAAGGCATCCCCTAGAATGCCCTACCTTATCCCCCCTCACTCTTTAAATGCAATTCAGATGATTGAAGTTGTACAGGAAACATTTGCAAGCATATAGCCAAGTGGATTCCGCGTAGAACTCGCAGGACTTCGTGTAGAACACCAAAGCGTTTACTTACACTCATAGTTGGTTTGTGGGTGCAGGCGACGCTGGTAAATCAGGTGTGCAGTGTTTTACAGCGGAGGTGAAAATGATTTCGCTGACTTATAAATTTACAGCTCTTGGAATCTTCAATATCCATGCAAAAATGTTTTTCGCCTATTTTGTAAATGTGATGTGCACTTGTTAATATTTTACTCTTTAAGTTAGTGTGTCCCGTTTACCATTGGATTTCGTTTGCTATTTATAAGTGTATATGTACGTATACACATAAGACACGTATTTCGTTGTAATACTGATAAAGGTCCATAATACCCATGAAATTCGTGAATGTGGCGATCGAAAAATTGAGTGTTTTCAAAACAGAAAATCTGCGAATAGGTGAGGATGCAAAATGCTACGTTTTATGTAGTATGTGATCACTGTACTCACAGAAACACCGATTTCTATCGACTAGTTCCGTCGTTCGAATTTTTCGTTTCATTCTTTTGTCCTGATCCCCTAGATCTTGTCCTCTTACACTATGCCGATCGAAACCATTATGTCTGGTTCCGGTAAGCTGACTTGGCTGGATGCTCAGATTCCCAAGATGATTGAAGCTGGCCACAGGCTACTCATTTTCAGTCAGTTTGTCATCGTCCTTGACCTGCTGGAAGAATTCCTTCGCTATAGAGACCTCCGCTATCTTCGTTTAGATGGCAGTACGCCCGTGAACGAACGCCAACATCTGGTTGATCGATTTAATAGGTGAGAATAACCCAGGTCCTTCGTTCTTCTTATTGTAACTAATTTTTGTCTTTTCTGTCTTCTAAAAATAGGCAAAATAATGATTCAACTGTAATGCCATTTCCGTGCATAGTTGTCGCCTAACCCGAAGCAAGCACTAGGGCTGGGCTACTGCCGAGTTGCCGGAGCCCAGATTGGGGTAGTCGAGATGCGGAGGGTGGGTTTGAACCACGGACCTCGCGGTCGCTGCGTTTGCATCCTCACCACTGAACTACCTGGCGCTATTTCCTCTTCTTGGTTGGATTACATGAACGAGTGTTGGTTAACGAGAATGGTTTCCTTGCAGCTTGGGTAAGACTGCTATTATGATGAGAGCTATTCACGTAAAAACCGTGTACGTACCGTACCGTGGTACTACCTGCCACAGTTTCATTCACCGATGACTTGGCGAGGTGGGTCAGATAACTAGACATGATGCGCCAACACAGGGTTGTCAGTGGATTTCTAAGTTGGGAGTTTGAGAAGGGAGTCATGCATTGAAGGCAATAGCATGAATGTACGAGCGCCACTGGGCCATTTCTGACAATGTCTCTAATCATTGATGTGTATCATCTCGGGGTCCCCATCCAGGGAGACTGCAATGCCCAACGCAACTGAGTTTTCTGGTGGTTGTTTTTATACTTCGCTGCCAAGCCATTGTTGGACATCCCGTGGTTCGTTTCTCATCTCCACGTGACTGTGCCCTTCGGGGTTGACTGGAATATGAGACACGTAGCTAAACCAGCATAGCCTATGGAGTGTGATCAGTTCATTTATTATAGGTGAGTTATTCATTCCGAAAACCTTGCGACTTGGCCTGTCGCTCTGGTTCCTCCAGAGCAGCTCAGGTGGACATGTCATTCTTGGTCTAATGAATTGTTTGCACATCATGGCATACCTTTGACAATTGGCAAATGAGTGTGGCGAGAATTCTGTTGTATTCTATTTTGCTTGAATAACTAAAATGACAAATGTCAACCAGTCCGGATCGATGAATTACGAATGTGGATGTGTTGCCTTTTCCATTCCGTAATTCGTTCCCTATTCTGCCCTATATATCATTAATCATACAAGCAAATGAGTGTGGCGAGAATTCTGTTGTATTCTATTTTGCTTGAATAACTAAAATGACAAATGTCAACCAGTCCGGATCGATGAATTACGAATGTGGATGTGTTGCCTTTTCCATTCCGTAATTCGTTCCCTATTCTGCCCTATATATCATTATATCATACAAGTCTTTTTTACACCTGTATCACTAGCTCGGCGAAACTGGTCTGATTCGTCTTTCAGGTGGGACTAAATCCCTGATAGTGAGTGACTTTGAAATCCAATACAGCTTATTTTGTTCACCTGTTTTCTCTTCACTCTCTGTATTCGTCAGTTCCTCCATAGAAGTTTTTCTCCTGTCGACACGTGCTGGGGGACTAGGACTGAACCTCACCGGCGCCGATGTTGTCATCATTCACGACATAGACTTCAATCCGTATAATGACAAACAAGCCGAAGATCGTGTTCACCGTCTAGGACAAACTAGGTGAGTTTTCCAGCAACAAATTCTCTAACGTAGTAATTACGCCTGTTAAAGACCCACATATTGGCTCTACTCGGTGTATTATATGAAGTGGACCCTCAGCTGAGTCATCATGAACAGAGTTTGACCGTTTGTCTTAGGCTTTCTTACCACGGTGTGTACATTCTCTTCAGTTGCTTACAAGACTCGCTCTAGCAGGTTATCTCATCCACTAATTCGTTGTTAGGCAATCCACTAAATGGCTGTTGACTCGAGATCAAATACACACTGGTTTGTTCTCCCCTAGAGTGACCACCTTTGCTATATGCTGTCAAACTCCTGTTAAATTTTATGGTCCTTGGTCTCTCTGTTAGAGCGACGTCATCATCAGAGACAGCAACTTCATCGTTGACACCAATTCTTCACTATCTTACGACCACAAGGTTCGTCGAGTCATTAACTCTAAGTGTAACAAAAAAATATGAATGGAAGTGGTGTTAGCCTGCTACAATTATTCTGAGCTGTAAATACCTCCAAATACCCAATCAAACAATCTAGAAATAAACTGACGGCACGAATGCCGCTGGCAGCAAATGGACGCCAAGTGCAGAGGTCAGAGCGAACCAACAACGCCTATCCTCCGCCCAGTCTATTTCACACTTTGCTATCAAGTTATACATTGTCCAGGTAAGCGTTTCTGGCATTCTGAAGGATGCACTCGTCTCGGTGCGCGTAGGGTATGGTCGAGCAGCCGCAGTTATTGGTGCTGTATGTTTCACGCTCCTGAATACTTACTGTACAACCAACTACTCATTTTCCAATTGCCTCCGGGCGAAATGGTTGACACCGTCCAACAACAGTGACACTTTTGAGACGTCAGTGGTGAAATAAAACTGAAGACCCTTCAGATCAACTGTTCATAGGGGCTATGTCTTGCAATCATACAACAATACAACGATTGTTGCGGCCTGGTACACGCGACCCTTGAGACCCGATGACTCCACAAGTGACTTGAGCTAGCAAACGTGATTCAGGCCTTTGTGACTCGTACAGATTTCATTATACGCCCTTCCGTCCGAGTTATTACGATTAACGGTGTGTGTAGAATTCTTCAGAACCTTCAGTGCTTCTTGAATTACGGTGAACATGATCTGATGTATTGCACTTTAAAGGTGCAAGGCGCATTCCGGTAGGGGTTTTGATGCTACCTAGCTTATTCAACAAATCAAAGTTCATTAGAACCAGGATTACATAATGACTTGTGCAGGGGTATGCAGTTGAACACTTGTACTCACAGTCCGTGCCTCTGTCCAAGGGATGGGAGGTAGCTGGTGACCAGCAGAATTGTTCGTAGTATTTGTACCAAGAGTCCAAACGTTCTCCTTTGCTGCTCAACAGAACCGTCCTGATTCTTGGTTGTTTCCGAGCACCTGTCGGTCAAATCAGATCAAACAACCTGCAGACATTTACAGCATTTTTCACCTCTTTCGTTTCTTCGACCTTTCAGATCACCGAGCTTCTCGGTTTGCGCAGACACTCAGTTTTACCCCATGGTGGATGGTACATGAGATTGGATTGTGGTTGTTACCAAAGTGATCAAAACAGCCCAGTGATATGGGCTCGAAAGTGCTAACCGAATGCTTCGTGGTTCGAAGCCAACTACGGCATCTTGACTGCTCCTACCTCGGCTTGCGCAGTATCTCAGCCCTCGTGATTCCTACGTGTGACATGGCAGCTAGGCATCGAAAGGGTGTTAGAACTAAACGACAGGCCTTTGTCATGCGACCATATTTTTACAAACGTCTGACGCGCCATTAACTTTGAATCTCTGAGGTTGACCTTCACTAATCTATGCACACCGACATTTTCCACCAGGAATTAAAGGAAAGTTAAAACTAGTTTTATCACCAACTTGGTGACTACCAAAATAACGCCGACAGAAATATTTCAGAATTGCAACCGTCCACATGGGAATACTTTTGTACAACACTGGTGTACAACGTACACTGTCAGGGACACAGGGAATAGTCTACTAAGCATCGGCAACAAAGTCATTCTCTAAGACGCAAGTTTCACGTTTGCCGTTGCGTTCTCTAGAGTGCTCAGTTATCCGAAGAGACTCCTTTTGATCGGTGCGTTTCCGTGGTCCTCAGAGGGAATGAACTGTATAATCAGTGTGTTATTATCCTGTTATTACTCTGCTGTCTTAAAGTCAGTGTATTGCACATATCTATAGGTTCTTTCTGTTCGTGTCGAGTCGTCCTAGAATACCATTCCTCCACCGACCAGCCATTCAGTATTGTTAGTTTAATATTAGGTTGCTATCTGTTACCCGGGTTTCCAAATTGCATTAAGTCAGTTTTTTACCGTTTCCTTTTCCAAGTACATGAAAAATCCACAAAATACACGAAAGTCAGGTTATTTGGGTCTGGGTGTTCAAGAATTGAGACCAAACTCTACCAGCATAAGACATTTACCGGGACGCTTCAGACTAGTGTTTCGAGTGCCTCAATTAGCATCTTCCTCTTGTAACCCGTATACAATGAGTCGGCAGCCATCATCACGGCTTTACTCGCTGTTAACCTTATATATCTTGAACAAGCCCAGGTTATCTCGGGACCAGAGGAGTTCGTTATTCGAATCTGTGCCATCTTTCATAGCTTTTGTCTAAGTCTGGTCAACCGTACACTTTATCAGTCTTTGCGCTCTTCTCGTGCAGCACAACAGATGCGCACTGTTGAGATTAATACTTGATTATGATGAAGTAGTCGGCAATTATTCAACTAAATATGTGGTTCTGACTCTTGTCACAGCACAGCTTCTGTGTCATCACTTAGGTCTCGGCTTGCGCAGTATCTCAGCCCTCGTGATTCCTACGTGTGACATGGCAGCTAGGCATCGAAAGGGTGTTAGAACTAAACGACAGGCCTTTGTCATGCGACCATATTTTTACAAACGTCTGACGCGCCATTAACTTTGAATCTCTGAGGTTGACCTTCACTAATCTATGCACACCGACATTTTCCACCAGGAATTAAAGGAAAGTTAAAACTAGTTTTATCACCAACTTGGTGACTACCAAAATAACGCCGACAGAAATATTTCAGAATTGCAACCGTCCACATGGGAATACTTTTGTACAACACTGGTGTACAACGTACACTGTCAGGGACACAGGGAATAGTCTACTAAGCATCGGCAACAAAGTCATTCTCTAAGACGCAAGTTTCACGTTTGCCGTTGCGTTCTCTAGAGTGCTCAGTTATCCGAAGAGACTCCTTTTGATCGGTGCGTTTCCGTGGTCCTCAGAGGGAATGAACTGTATAATCAGTGTGTTATTATCCTGTTATTACTCTGCTGTCTTAAAGTCAGTGTATTGCACATATCTATAGGTTCTTTCTGTTCGTGTCGAGTCGTCCTAGAATACCATTCCTCCACCGACCAGCCATTCAGTATTGTTAGTTTAATATTAGGTTGCTATCTGTTACCCGGGTTTCCAAATTGCATTAAGTCAGTTTTTTACCGTTTCCTTTTCCAAGTACATGAAAAATCCACAAAATACACGAAAGTCAGGTTATTTGGGTCTGGGTGTTCAAGAATTGAGACCAAACTCTACCAGCATAAGACATTTACCGGGACGCTTCAGACTAGTGTTTCGAGTGCCTCAATTAGCATCTTCCTCTTGTAACCCGTATACAATGAGTCGGCAGCCATCATCACGGCTTTACTCGCTGTTAACCTTATATATCTTGAACAAGCCCAGGTTATCTCGGGACCAGAGGAGTTCGTTATTCGAATCTGTGCCATCTTTCATAGCTTTTGTCTAAGTCTGGTCAACCGTACACTTTATCAGTCTTTGCGCTCTTCTCGTGCAGCACAACAGATGCGCACTGTTGAGATTAATACTTGATTATGATGAAGTAGTCGGCAATTATTCAACTAAATATGTGGTTCTGACTCTTGTCACAGCACAGCTTCTGTGTCATCACTTAGGTCCCATTTTCCATCTGTTCCGAACGGCGGATTCAGACAGGCGCATATAAGCCGGGTAGTCGTGGTAGTCGTGTAAATATCTGTAATAAGTGGTAACCATTTAGCATGGTCCATCTGTGCACAAGCAATGAAACGCGAATAATTTTAGTAGCTTCTGTAGTCTACATGGTACGACCTTTGAAGTTTTTATCTTACCGACTTGCGGTTAGTTTTTCTTGCTCATCCAATCATTCTCTGTCGTGAGTTTGACGAAAACATGTCCCTTTGTGCCCAGAAAAAAACAGTTGTGTGCATTTTTGATCTAATTTATTCGCAATTTATTTAACGATCAGTATGATTCGTTATTTGGTATGTGAAGTTGTCACTTCTTTGATTGCCTTGTTTTTTTCTGCACTTTTCTGATTCAACAATCTTAAATGGGCTTTCACCGAATGGGTATTCATAAGGAAAAACATTGTTTCATTTCGACTCTGTTTCTTTATGTAATGAAACCTCTGAATGAGATGAACTTGTCGGGAAAATTATAATTCCTCAAAGCATGGGTTGTTTATTCTCGAAGAGTTTTATCTATGTGTCATCGAAATACCTGATGTCAGTTTAGTAAATAACGTGAATTAGCACGAAAATATACGAAGGGAATCTATTCACCTTTCACTCGATCAAGTAGAGAGGTTTACCAGACAACCTCATATTTGCGTTATTTTCAGTAAAAAAATCTCCCATACACCCATATTCCTTTTTCAAACCGGATAGTTTCGAGAATTGAGGGCGTACTGCTTCGAAACCCCCGCCTCACTATAACAAGATCTGTGCTTCATACCGTTCAAATAAATAGATTTTTTTGTCTGCATTTTATGCATCTAAGTAAATTAGATCTAAGTAAATTGCGTTTGTTCCTTCAATTAACTTACTATGCCGGTTCGGTCGCCTGAGTGCTGAACGCATGTGTTGTGAGCGGATTTCAGTGTTTCGAGCCTGACGTTGATTGTTATGAAATCGATATGTCCCGTTCCACTTTTAAACTACTCCTCATTCTCCTGAAGGAAACTACTCACAGGTTTGGTGAAAACCCATCGACAGCCCACGATCGATTTTGCCCTCCTTCGGTCTCACCAGGAAGGACACAGTCCCTGAGTTTCCGTCAACCTTATTTTCGACTTGAATCCAAATTAGACCTTTTGACAAATGTACTCATTTGCATGCCAGTTTGGTTTTCACAGGAGATCCAACTGAATCTTTCATTCTCTTTCACGAATGTGGTAGGAAGCAGGATTTTTGTGGCACTGGAAGAAACGAACCATGTCATGTCTCCGTACTTCCACCGCTAAGCTACACTCTTATGAAGGCGGATGATTTGATTTTCTTCCGAGCATGTTATGGGCCTGAGATTTGTTCAATCGCTGCCGTAATGGCGAACGAACTGTTTTCCAAGACACGTCGGACCTTTTCCCGAGGTTATTTTTCAAAGCCCTATGCCTACATGGTAGCCAGTTTGATTTGGAATAGTGGCAATTTCTCTTGTGGATGTGGTCTTATTTCCGCGTCCATATTCTTGATTTTCTAATGGCTAATAATGCCCACGCTTCCTGAGGTGTTTTTTTTTAGGTGTGTG
>NW_008751951.1:67706-74453 GCF_000715545.1 Opisthorchis viverrini
GTGGGGGGGGGGGGGGTTGCGCGTTCCGTAAATATTGTATAATATTGTTAAATAACTGCATTTTTTGGTGTAATTAGTGTGTTCGAATGTGTTATTGTACCGAGGAACTAAATGCTCAGATTTCCAACAACTGAAAGGAAGTCGATCCACTTGTTGCTTTGTCTGTCTTCCATCATAAACTGTCGAATCAACGACACCAAAATTTACTGTCTTAACTATTACGTAATCGTTACCCAAAACATTGTTTTTTGTATCCATTCGGACCGTTCAGATTCACCTATTCCTCATCACTGAATATCGTCCTTTCCAGTTCGCGGTTGCAGTTAATGTGGTGTTGGTAGATTGCATTTGAAATAGCTTATATTTGGACTCAGGATATTTTTCAACTTGTCCAATCACATGAGACCCTCAGTAGTCGCCTTTGCTGTCCTGTATAAGTACCTGTTTATTTCTATCATTTCTGCATTATCTCGATCAGTTGGAAACGAATGTCTCAGTTGCTGTTTGCGGTTTGTTTATGTTCTTGTGTCTACCATGCCCCTATTCCCTTCTCCCTGTTCGCCGATATTTCCTGTTGTTGAAGAACCGGTAGTGTGGAACGACACAATTTCCTCTTAATAGATTAGTTAAACTGTCAATCAACTTCTAGAACATATCTCACCACCGAATTTCACTCGTGATCGATAATGTGACTTTGAGAAGTGAAACGTCGTTTTGAATGAGTCTGTCCCTCTGGGTCACGCCGGAGGATATACTGCGACCACAAAAATGTTGCTTTCTATCTTAATGACTTTTTGTGTACTCACAGCTAATTGGGCTTTCAGGCGAATTTGTGCGTCTGATCCCGACATTCAATATGTATATGGTAGCCATCTGGGTTTGGATAGAATTTGGGATTACTATATTGAGGGTTTGTTGGTACACCAAGTTTCGTAGCGGACGCATTGCGCGCACTATACAATACGATCAAGTCGTCTATTGTTCTGATTGGTGTGGATCACTCGCGCGATAGCGAGTGAGCACACAGAATGGTCGTAAAAAGTAATTGAAGTTGGTCACCTGCGACGACCTGCGTGCGGTTCAGTTATTTGTTTATTGTTTTCCTCTTGACGGATCTCAGGGCCGTTTTAAGAGCTTCGGTACATGTGGGATTCAAACAATGTAGCATTACTTTTGACCGATTAATATTTCAACTCAGTGACAATGTGTTACTTCAGTAGATTTGGTCGCTCATGATCCACGGTCAGTTGATCACTCGTTAGTTCGCTCTCAAACTACGAAGCCTATGCTTCGCCTAACGTAGTCATTGAATGAATTTTCACCCTTCCCTTCTTATCGAAGAAGCTGTGAACAGCTATTTCCTTCCTTTGTACGAGGTCGTTGATGGTGTGCGTTACACGGACCAGGGGCGTTTTACAGTTTTATCTACTCGATTACAATCCCTAAACCGATGGCTTCAGCAGCCTTCTCGTGGGTATCCTTATACCAGCTTCTTTGAGAAAGATTTTGCTTTACTTTGTGGATTATTATTTTATCCCACTTTTTTGTGAACTGGATCAGCGAATTGTTAAGCGCCTTACGTTTCTCCAATTTTAATTTCCCTATCACTTACTTTCTGCAGGCCGGTGCATGTAATACGGCTCATTGCTGAGGGAACGGTGGAAGAAGGTATTCTGCGTATCGCTTCCGAAAAGTTGCAGTTAGAACAGGATGTAACAGGATACACGAAGCCGGAAGCTGACGACCAGGAAGCCGAACCTGAGGAGACTAATCATGAGGAGGAATTCACTGAAGAAGACAGTGTCGTTCTAAAAATTCTTGGCACCTCCGGCCAGCCTACCGCGAAGCCCGAGGAGGGTCCGCGTCCGGTGCAATCCCGGACAGCTCGTCTTACGGAGCGTGAGGTTTGGTCCCTGTTGGAAAGTGCACTGAAACCAGCCCCTTAGTTTTGCGAGTTGTGATTGACGATGATAGCCTCATTCACATGTACGGCAGCAGCAAACGCCTTGTACGTTTTTTTTTCACTATCCTGTGCAGAGGCACAAGGCACTCAAGACACTTTGGAGATCGCTTTCACATTTTATGTATCATAAGACGAAGCTCTACTATACTTTGGACTTTCTTGCACCGGTCCTTTGACGGCCGTCGAGGTCGTCTCGTCGTTTGCTGATCAGTTGTATTTGTCATTTGCCGCTGCACTTTGTGTAAATTGATTCTACTCTACCTATTTGTGTGCTCGAGTCTCGCCCGTGTACCACCAAATTCATTTTTACTCTACTCTGTTGTTCTGCTTTTAATTGCCACATCCAACCCTATCGCTGTTGGTTTCCCGTGTCATGCTGCGCGTATACGGCAATCCGTCCTAGTTCACCCCGCTGCTTGTGACTAGACATGCGCAAATTCCTCGCATTGGATTGGTCCACATTATGAGTGGGTGTGCGTGCTTTTCTGCTCACCGGCTTTTAGGCCTTAGAGACCGCGTGTCCGTTGTTCGAATTCGACTAAAATTATAGGCCCTCACTCCTTATCAGGCACTGTCAGCGCATTCACATTTCGAATGCCAGACCGCGGGTATACGCACACTACACCATCAGATGAGCCCTCTGCTGGCGTGCGACAACCGTCAGTGCCTTCGCTATTTGCCATGGATCCCTCTCCTAGTTCGTTAGTATCTCATGCAGACAGTCGCATTGCATTCGAACGATGCATTCTGACCACAAGTGACATTGAATTACCACGGTACGTAAAGGAAGAATCTTTGAAGCATCTAATCTCTGTGCGAGCAAAGGGACAATATGAACGTCTCTGTGATCCACGAAATTGTCCGAAAAATAGTGCCAAGTTCATCAGGGCCTGCCTACCATGTATTGACACTGTGAGGCATTATAACTGGCGAACGGACTTGTTAGCGGACATTACTGCTGGCTTGACGGTGGGTGTCATGAATGTTCCTCAAGGCAAGTTTATTGGTTTTGTGCCCACACCTCATACATTTTCTCTACCATGGTTGTTGACTGTATCGTTAGGGGAACTGGACTAACGCTAACCTTCCAATACGTCACTCAACATGGCGCCGTTAAAATTTCTCAATGAATCACAGTCGTTAATATATCAGCTTGTTCCCATGGGAACAATGTTCTTTTTAGGACTATTTCACAGACGTTCATGCATATCCCTAGATATTCCTCATTCATAATGTAAATCGACAACAAGTTATAATTCCAAAAGTATTCTCAATCTCGCAATATTCGTTTTAGTTTTTGGCTTACTACTGCATATGGTGCGTATCGGACAACCGTTTGCTTGGTCGGCAAGATAACTAAGCCGGTACTCATAACATTTAACTGGATGCCTCTGGTAATCTCGGTAACCTCATATTTGTCGTGTCTGGCGGTTAAATTGATAGCGGTCTTGTTCAAAACACTGGGTTAATTCATGCGGGCAACATATTCATCCCTACGAAGATTAGAAGCTTAAGAATGGCGTGCTGACCTACAATTTTGTGGGTGTTCAAATTAAAGCTTTTGTTGGCGCCATTTCAGACCGTGCAGGTCCACCGTGCGAATAGGCGTTGCAAACGTTTCGAAACTAATACGCGCATCCAGAAACGGGTTAATTAAAATTGCTTCCCGTTTCCGTGAGTGGACGGAAAGCGCGATACAAGATGACGTAGTATTTCACACATCAAGTCATCAAGGATCCACCCTCTCCCGTTTCGTGAATATTCTGGACTCGTCAACCTGTGCTTCTGCTTTTCATTCGGTTGAATTTTTTGAAGTGTTTAGACAGGGGGTGCCGATTAAAGCTGTTGTATTCTGATCAAATACGATGCACTCACGTCCACAGGGAGTGTCGTTATGATGTCAACTGTGAGCGTCCATCATTTTGTCACGGTCTGTAGCAGTAATTGGTCGAGTGATACGCGATGTCTGTTTTCTGCAGGCTTTTTATTCTTCTTGACGAGCGTCTTTTTATATTCACTTGATGTTCAGTGCTGGATTATGCTGTTTCGGTGGTATAAAACAACGACTCGCGGCACGGTCGCCTGTGGAGAGGTCAGTTGAAGGGACGCCAAAATGGCTTTCTCTTCAGAGAGGAAAGAGAGTTGGTCCGCGAAACGAAACGAAGTCTTAGGTTCAGGTGGGTCGGGCTTGAGCGACTGTATATCGAGTGATACATTCATGTGATGTGTAGTTATTCGGAGCAACAGATTCGTCATCATCATCATTGTCATCTGTAATAACCATGCCTAGTCTAAGCGTCTTGGTTGAAATCCTCCACAGTAACAAACAAATCAGTTTAATCATAGGGCCCCCGCTTCTGTTGGTTTACCTCTTCGTTGTTCGCTTACTTCCATCGCGATTCAATTTACGACCTCATGTGTACCGGCGTACTTGATCTCAAGTTAAATCGTCTTTCACACGTTATGAAGACCAAAAGGTGTCTAGATAGACGTGTGGTCTTGTATCGGACGCACCTATGTTCCTGACTGGTAGCCAGCGTTGTCTTCGATGTGTATTTCAAATTGTGTTTCGAACCAGCGCAATAGAGTTTAACACCAGATCGGTCTTCGCTCAATTGCTCGTCTGGCTTTGGCTTGTTTCCGCGTTTTCGGAACTGCGCACATTGCTTTCAGGCTCCAATCGGACTGGCTTTCATCAGGTGTGTTTTTATCGAGTTGTTCACCGAATGGAATCATTTCCATCTTTGTCGTTATCATCATCATCGTTTGCAAAATGAGTATGGTATTGTTTATTTGGAAAACAGTTTGTCAAAAACTCTTATGAAAGTTGAATTCGGGAACAAGACATGACGCTTAGGGACCGTAACTAGAAAATAGGGTCTCCTGAATTTGATTGGCTAGTTATCAGCGTCCATGGCACCTTGATATCCTGGTAGATGACATGCACTGATCTTGGTGGATGTTACAATTAAGACCTTCTATAGGTCGGGGTCTCTGTTACTGTCTGATCACCATTCTGGTTGAAGCTTCGTAAACAGTAATGCTGTGTCGAAATTTAGAGTACACGACTTATCATCGGCCCTGTGTTAATGTCAACTTAGTGGTTTACCGTGCGTTGACCTTCCGCGCGTTTGCGCGTGACTTGTCTTTCTCTTACCTTACCGCTTACCATATCGGTTGTCCCGATACAGGCTATTTGTCAGGATTGGTGCTACCAGTGTGCCTTTTTTTTAAAAAAACACGGAACACTTCAAATTAGTGGGAATAAAGAACTGCGAAAACTTCGTCTGTGTTGAGAACACTTCAGATAGTTTCTGATGCACACGAACCATACTTTGAGTTTGCGTACGCTGCTCGAAAAATATTGCTTCCCTGATTAGCAACCCGTCCCATAGGGCGTTTCAGACATCTGTGTTCTGAGTTCTTCAGGCTAAACATTAGCTGATGGCGTAAATGACTTATGGACCCAATCAATAAGACGACGGTTAAACACGTCTCAAGGCCATTAGCTGTAGCACACAAAATCTCGAATCATTTTGCTTTTTCTTATCTTTCGGGGCTGGTTGATTGCATAGCATTAACACCCACAGTTTCGCTGGCCGGCATTTAAGTGTTGTTTATTCGCGTCGTTATTTCACATCTCGACTTTCAACAGTCACAGTGACGACATGCGTGTGGATTCACATTCGTCTTCCAAACCTACTTCGAGCTTCCCTGAGACCGCCTTAGCTTACGCATCCGTATAAAAACACCTAAATTCTAGTGGCCAGTGTTCGACAGATGCATTCATTTGCATAACGATTTAGTTTTCATGGAAGACCCATTTGAATCCCAGCTGAATTTCTCGTTTATAATGTTCTTCAGTAGAACATATAATCTAGTGGCCAGTGTTCGACAGATGCATTCATTTGCATAACGATTTAGTTTTCATGGAAGACCCATTTGAATCCCAGCTGAATTTCTCGTTTATAATGTTCTTCAGTAGGTTGAACATATAATATGTCCTAGTTGCCCTCAGGTGTAGAGTGAAGACTACCACTGAGAACCAACGTAAGCCATCCACCGTAATATGATACGCTCCAATAAAAATCAAACTGTCTTAGCCACAAGTGTTCATCCAGTATTTGTCACCGAGGTGCTTTCTTCCTTGCGTCTTTCAACGTGTCTCACTAAGCGTGGCATTATTCCAACCTAACCTTCCACTAACCGACCTAATCTACCACAGCATTTTTCAATATTTTATAACTGCAGCAGCGATTTATCGGGCGAAGTCAGATTCTTTATAGCGTCACTTAACTCTGGTCTATTCCGGAGCATGGATCCGTATAATGTCACGTTAAAAAGTGTGAACTGAACAGGTAACCATTGTGCGAACCGAAGGTACCACGAAGTCCACTTGGCCAGTCTTCAATGCTTCCCAAAATAGTCGTTTTCGGAGGACAAATGCTGATCACGAACTGTTTCTGGCAAGTACGAACTTTCAACATAAACGTTCGTACCGCGTTACCTGGCTACCGCCAACTACAAACCAACCGTGGACCCAGTTGGACCACGTGGCCATCAGCCACCGGTGGAGAGCCACAATTCAAGACTGCCGTTCTTTCTGGGACACCCCACTTGATTCCGATCACGCCGTGGTGCGCGCACGCTCGACAGTTCTTTTCCCTTCAGGCCCTCGCAAGTCGGCAAGAAGCATGCCAATCCACTATCTTCGAAGAACTGCCATAGCTCAACAGTATCGATCTGAGCTAGCCCAACAACTCTCCACAGTAAAACAATACTGT
>NW_008751951.1:76162-91677 GCF_000715545.1 Opisthorchis viverrini
CCGAGACGGGCCACATCAATGGCTAGAGACATTATCAGACATGGCCCAGTCGCGCCCTCAATGGCGCTCGTGCATCCAAGCTATTGCCTTCAATGCATAGCTCCTTTTCCAACCCCCTCACCACTTGATAGCCCACTTACAGTGCTGGATTTATGCACCAATTTACGATCTCGCGCGTGCATTCCGCAGCTACCTACCCCCCTTCCAAATCATCGGTGAAAGAAACTGCGGCAGCTACAACGAGTGTACGACGAGTACGCGGTTTTACAGCTGATTGATGATGATTTGATTCGTTGATTGAGGGGCAGCTTCATTGTGCTTTCATTGGTCCATCTGCGATTTGTGCTGTTCATCCGATTGTTTCATTGAACGGTTTCCTTGTGGGGAATTTGATCGCTGTTCTATTTGGTCCTTTCACAATTTGCGTTGGCATGCAGTCTGTCTTTTTACGATATTCAGGTGTACTGCGCGGGCAGCCGTTTCCGGGCTAATGATATCTATATGTGACTTTAGGATAAACAAATATGTATTTGCACCTTGCAGCTGGACGACTTCTCATATCCAGCGAGTTAGAAACAGCGGATGCGATTTATCTTAAGTAAATGAACGCGTCAAATGTGTGAACGAACCGCTTGTTTTCTAGGAAGTGCTATATTATGGTTCTGGTCTCTTGATAAATCACTTCACCGTAAATCGTATCCCGTGAAATCCACCTTTCTCTTCAAATAATTCATCACCTTTTGCATTTAGGATGATGAAGGAGAGTATCACTCGGACACTGAGTTGTACTTGTCATGCCGTAAATGTGAAGCTCTACCCCCTTGAATCTGGATCCTTCGGAAGCGTTCTCCCACCAGGTTGTCACTCGAGAACTTGAGAAAGGTGACGGATCGAACACCTTTGGTGGATGTCATTTTGTATGAAGGAAGTGTGTAATTAGTCATGGGCAACAACTGTCGTTTTCTCATGTAAAACGTAACCGGAAGTTAACTATACTCTGCATTTTGTGTACGGAGTCTCGAAATCAATGCCTTTGGAACGTATTGAAACAACGCAGTGATCTTGGTAATAATAATAATAATGGGACGAGATGACCGAAGTGGTTAGAGCACGGATTTACTGATCACAATGTCCGTGGTTCGAACCCGCCCTCTGCCTCTCGACTTCCCCTGTCTAGGCTTGGGCAATCTGGCAGTATCCCAGCCCTCATGCAACCTTCGGGTGGCATGACAGTTAGGCACCGGAATGGTGCTAAAGCTGAACGATTTGGTAATAATAGCAAGATAATCGTCCAGTTGTAGCATCCTTTCGGTGCAAAGCTGCCACGCCAGTAATCACGAGAGCTGGGATGCTGCTAGGCTGTCCAAGCCTGGACAGAGGAGGCCGAGGGGCAGGAGTCAGGTTTGAACCACGGTAAGTAACCTCGCGCTCTAACCACTGAGCCATACAGATTGGAAGCAACCGAGAAGTTGGCCCGTGAACTTGGGCCCAACGGGATTACGTACTCGCCGAACCTACGAATGGCCGCGGGTTCCGAGAGCATGGTCGGAGCATACTTGTATCTAGCATAATTTTACATACTCAATATACGGTCTCGGCATGAATCCCCACAGACGCCATTGGAAGTGTAACGAACCAACTCTTATTTCGCCTATGTCTGGTCAGGAAAATTCAATCACTCAGGGTGAACATTAAGAGTCACTAGGAACGTGCAACATCCCTTATAGTGCCCCAATGCACCCAGTTACCTCTTTGCGATGTCAGCTCTTCACAAGCGAAAATCAAAACGCCTTGTTAATAAATAATGTCACGAAATGTTGGTGAATACCCGCGTTTCTTTTCGCAGGAGACTGGATGCTTTTTACTACATAAAAGCCCCAACGGATGCACACCTCTTTTTCGAGTGTACACTGGCTGTGCTCGGCAACTGCGGTACCTGATAAGAGGGCTAAGGCTAGACTGTTGCTCTTCTTTGATGAAACCAGTGTCTTAGGATTAAAAGGTCGGTTGTACTCAAGAAGTTCGCCTATGATAGAGTTAAGCCTTGCCTAGTCCAGACTGTTTTGACAACTGAGCTCAGTTGACTTCTTTAATGGCGGAACTTCTACGTCGAGTTGTTATTTTACCCGTAGTCTCTTCAATCCACAGGTGCGCGATCTTCCAATCCAAGAGCCCTCCCTTCAATTTGATGTCTTTTTGACTGACTGAGATCAGTTTGCTCCTGAACTGCGCACAGGCATGCAGAATGGACTTGGTGTTCTTTCCGGTCAAAATCTTCACACTTAGTGATGCCTTGTGTTCACTTGCATCATATTCTCACGCATTATCGTTCGTAATGTCTCAGTCTCTTAGGTATCACTTTATCCAATAATCCCGAATGTTTACAAGCCGAATCTTTATTGATGAAATTCTTGAATCGAGGTTTCTGTTCTCCTAGGTTTGAAAACTCTTCTCCCCTTTTGGACGGGTGCGTCAATTCACTACACGCATTTTTTCCCCATTGGGTCAGCTGTTTGCCAAGTTTTTTCCCTGGAACATCTGAGACCAGATCCTCGAACCCAGTCTTCAAATGTAGTAGAATTCCTATGCTGACCTTAGTTGACCGTTCAAACACCAGCGCCTCTAATGTGACAGAACTGAGTGATATCAGGGCCACTAATTGTCTCGATTGTTATGAAGTACCTCGTTGCGGTTTATTTTTAGGGTGTTTTGAAAACAGAATCTCGGGCAAATTGGAATAGGTGTAGCAAAACCCGAAAAAAGATGTAATCGCAGCGTGGACGCGCTTAGTTTTATATGGTGTGTACAAAGACGGCTTTCAGAAGACTGCAGACAAAATTCCTGGGGTAGATGGACTTTATCTCCACAGTGTTTATACCCTGCGCGGCCTTTGTAAGTGGTCTCACGTCGCATTTCTGCGCTATTTTTCTGTTCTTTGTGACATTCAGATTGATTACCTTTAGAAGTAAGCAATGCACACCTGAAATGCCCAGTTCTCATCATTCTAATCCAATTTCGAAATAGGCATCTTTGACCATAAAAAAGTATAACTCAACGGGCGTAAACAATAGATTGAACCACGTGTCTAAAGCGTGTTCAGGAGATGGTGCATTCGCAGTGATTGTCTAGGCTGGTCTTATTTTGGTCACCCTAATTTCCTGCAGGTGATTTTAACCATTCACCGGTGTAACGAATACAGATCACCACTTCACACGGAAATGTACAGTCAGGAGATTTGTGAAACTGGTTATTCCTCTCGTTCAGGCGATTTAATTAGGACAAGTAAATCCCAGGGTTGAGTTTATTCAAATGAACTCACTCCAGGCTTTCGAAAATGGGTCATATGTGACTGGTCGATGTCGCGAATAATTAGCATTAGCCTATTAATGCTTGGTCTACTTGGATGTGGTGAATTCGGTTGCAAACCATAGATTGTATAGGCATGGACGACTGGTTTGAATTCCCAATAAAATCTGTCGAAAACATCGAACTATTTTGCCCTCTTGCACACGACTGCTATTTAATTCTGATGAGCTGTGATGATCGAAATAGGTATAGATTACCTGAAACTAGACGAAATGCCTTCGACCGATTCGATCCGTGAAAGTTTGGGTCCATGATTCGGGCTCTACATTCTGGTTTATCTTAGATTCAGTGGCTATTTGGAACTACCACGAATCCTGTCTAATTGGCTTAAGCAGAACTCTGTGTAGCCCAATAGAACTATTTCGAAACACCGATTCAGCTCTGTTGATTTGGTCCTTTCAGATAATTAACATTATCCTCGCTCGCGTTGCGGCAGCTACGTTCTCGACCGAACTAAAGGGCTGGTAGTGACCGAAGGTTCAACGCTTGTCCCTTTGAATAGTGGGTTCTCCTGAGCATTCCGTCGCTGCCTGCATCCGGTCGCCTGCAAACTTTCTGAGCAACAAACAACGTATGATGTTTGGGGAGTTATAGCGTGTTTAAGCACCCCCTGATATACTTTGCAGAAAAGCTTGGTTGCCAAACTATGCCAAGTCGTCTCGTTCCAAATTATCTGAGTGTAAACCAATTTGCGCACTGTAGATTCAGGTTACATTTCGAATCGACGGATACCAGTTAGTTCGTGTGCAATTTGTGTCAGGAAGTGACAGATGCAAGTAATTGCGGGACACGCGTGAGTACACACTGGTTTTAAATGTCGTACGTCATTGGGTCGGAAGCGGAAGTTATGTGATCGGTTGTTGTTGCGCTAATCGAGAAACGTGGCAGTTGTGTAAGTTGGGAGTGTGCTTGTGTAGATGAGTTTGACTAGATAAGATGGCATACGTATCAAGCACGCAAATCTTTTCAGCGTATGGGGAAAAAGGTATGTTACCACGTTTGTGTGGCATCACGTATCTACGGTAGGATGAGTCTGCGGTCAGTAAAATCCAGAGAAGCGAGCAAACGAAGGGGCAGCGTTGACCATCGGTCTGTTTGCTGAGCCAGGTTATTTGATTGCAAACGTTTCCCCTCAGTCGAGGAAACGTCTGGATTGATCTAATCCGTTTGACGTGCAAGTTCAGTTTGAGCTTCAAAATGACTCCTCATTTTGTCAGCCACATCTCGCTCAGCACCACTATATCTCCACCATAACGTGTCATTTTCTTGGAAACTCTCCGCAGTTCCGGCTTGTCATTATTCTTCTCATCCACTAAGGTTCTGGAGTTCAAAGTTCCAGGCTCAACTTTTCTGGTGATGCTTTCACGTAAACAACATTCTCTTGCGTTTAATCGCAGTTTTGAAGGTTGATTCAATCTCGAACATCCTGGTCTATCCAACAAGGATCAAAGTGGGCGGGTTATCTTGAGGACGCTTGTTGGAAGCCAACAAACCGAAGGATTAGCTCATGAAGCTGGACTAGCACGGGTACTCTGAGAGAATGACACGGGTTCCTCGCTTCCATTACTGTTGCACAGGTGCATTCCACGTACACGTGGCGTTTGAACGTCAAGTGTATTGAGGTCGTATTAGTTAATGCGCCTGCAGTCATGGTCATCCGTAGGGTGATTAGTGCATGTCGTTATCAAGGTCATCCTTTTCTAACCCGTCCTTTTCTAGTAGAAGGTGGCAAAGCTGCGTCTGTGGAAATAGGATTCTTATCTCCTGGAGGCAAAACTTGCTGGCCTCGCAGATCTGTCGCAGCGAACATTGCGTTCTTTCCTCCAGGTACAACACACAACAACAACGATCAGCTGTAGCACCCTTTCGGTGCCTAACTGCCATGCCACCCAAAGGTTGCACGAGGGCTGGGATACAGCCAAATTGTCCAAGCCTAGACAGGGAAAGTCGGGAGGAGAGGTCGGAATTCGAACCACGGATCTTGCGGTCAGTAAATTCGCGCTCTAACCACTTGGCCATCTTGGCCTCCTGGACTCCTCATAATAGGATTAGTCAGGCCCGCTGACTTTAATTACTCTGCTCTTCACCGGCTTTTCTGACAAGGTCAAACATAAAGGAACAAATATACCGGTCGACATCATCGTAGCACACAAGCAAGACCACCAAGTCAGGATGTAAGCTCTATGGTTAGGGCCTAACTTGCTCTTTTACACTTTCTTCGTGTCGTCCAATGTTACTGAGTGCCACTGGAGTGCAACGATCTTAGCTCATATACAGAGCTTCCACGCAGAGATTAAGGCGACATGAAAATGCGTCACTTCGGTTTGCAAGGTTCGTTTTTTCAAACGATGGGTCCTGGTTTCAATCACGTGTTCAAAATGGTCGAGAGAAGGTGTAGTCGGCACTTTGGCGAAATCGACCTTCTTGGGCTTCAGTTGCGGTTTGTAAGTGATTGTGGAAATTCTAGGATGTACTTTCAAATAAGTATCATTTGAAAAATTCTCCCTGTGACCTGATTATTGCATATTAAGAGACGATGTGATAGACTCGGGCTGTGCCGTTGCTGTAGCTCATTACCGGTACACATCGTACATCGTACTGGAATTCGAATCCCGCGCATGCAAGACGAGCTTGATGTCAACGCCCCACCAATGTGCACCAGGCTTTCTCCGAATTAGCATGCCCGAACAGGCGACACTTGACCCAGAAAGTCGAATAATGACGTCTAATATCCGCTAAAGGGCGGCGGGAAACTTTAAGTAAGAAACAGCCAAGGAAAGTATCGCGTTTTTCAAGGGAATGTACGCTAATAGAAGCCATGCTTACATGTTTTAGGAGAAATATGTGGAGTTCCCACCACTGTCTCGAACTACTGGCTGATCCAGTACTTTTTTGATTCACTATTTCTACTAAAATTCAGGTAGACCTCTGAAAAATCTCTTTACACAGTGAAGAAAAGGCTGACCGCGGAACCCAGAATGTTGGTGAAGCCAAGCCTAGGCCAGGCAGTCTAATATAGGGGAATCCGAAGTGATACTGACTCTATTGTGACAGCATATATACGCCATAATGTCGTCGAGCATTTGTTTGCCATTTACTGCTCAATCCAACTGCAAGTCGTTGAGGGCAAGCAGTGTGTCTTGGGATCTAACCAGGGTTCTTGAACTTACACCATGGAGGTGTTCTTCTGTGATTTCTTCGTGAGAACTTTATATGGAGAGGACCACGTCATACTTTGGAAAAGTTGTCCCTCATGTTTTCATTTCCAAATGAGCGATCCACCATTCAACAGAGCTTGTGAACATATTCACATGTAGATATATATTAGGAGGCTACCTTCTCAATGAGTTCACAGGACCTAGAGCCCCGCACCTTCTGTGGCATGATATCTTTATCTGGTTTCGTTCAAGAGTTCGCAATTTATGGAACGGGAAACATAAATAACAAAAAAGAAGCTATCCGATCGTTGATTGGGGGTTCGTGAAGCCGAAATTAGCTAGGGTCTCCCATAACTGACTTGTCCTTGTTGTCCACGTTACCTGTCAAGCTCCAGGTACTCTAATGATAAAAACCTCAAGGTTTTTACATACTCCAGTCACGTCTAGATAAATGGTAATTGATGAGGGGGCCCTTGATCTGTTCGCCGAGCATGGCAATTGATTTGCAAACGTTTCATCACTATTCGGGAATTCCTCTTTAGTGTGCTGTTGAGTGGGTAGTTCAGCTCTTTGTGCCTGCATTTATATAATTTACAAAGAGCGGCTTTGAGTTGTAACCTGATTGACCATTGGTAATCACCGCACTTGTATTCTGATTGGTCCGACCATATCCGTTTTGTGTCGTGGCCAACGCAATACGTTTGATTGTTTGGTGGTGTGCCTTCGATGTTTCCTCGAATGGTGACGAAACGTTTGCCAATCAATTGGCAAGCTCGGCTATCAGATCAACAGCCACCTGGTCAATTACCGAATAATATACATTAGCCACCAATATTCCAACACATCACGAAGTCTAGAATAATCATTTTGAGTTGTCTGTCAGTCACTTGTCTGAAATGGTCTTGCCAGTACACCGCGTCATCAGACTGCATCGAATTCCGTTGGCGCTTGCTATCTGAAGGAGTTTTGTGCTTCAGAACAAATATGGTTTTTTGATCCCAAGGATTTTGTCCAAGAATCGACTAGCTATCTTAACGTACCGTCCAGTTTCCGTTACCATTCGTCATTCAAGAAAATGCAGGAGAGAATTGCTTCAAGCGTATTCCTATAAAGGACAGGATACAGCAGAGACCCATACAGCCATCCGACAACTGTTTGCCTGAAAGCGTTTTGTTGAAAATAAGACTTCCAGCACAAGCTAAGTAGGCAAAATAGAGGTGTGTAATTAGTTTACTTCTGTTGCACATCAGTTTTTGTATTTAATCAGATCTCACCCCGTTTTTCTCTGACAGGTATGGCGTACGCAATGCTGGCTGGACTTCCTCCGGTTTACGGGCTGTATGTGAGCTTTGTGGCCCCGATTCTTTACGCTTTGTTTGGTCGCTGTCCACAAGCATCTCTGGGTAAGTTGTGATTGCAACCACCTAATTTTTCACGAGTTCCTGTCGGTCGCTGCTTATAAAAACCAAATGTCCGCAAAATTAACCATTCAAAGAAGGAATCCCAAATGATGACTACAACTAAGCCTTGTCAAACTGTGATATTGTGTTTCCGAAAATTTTTCACCTCAGGAAGTTCAAGCTCACCCACCATTCTAGTGACTGTTTAAATTTTTCACCTCAGGAAGTTCAAGCTCAACCACCATTCTAGTGACTGTTGGAAATTTCAATTGGAATCTCGTCTTGTCAGTAAGGCCAATCTATGTTAAAACGTTGAGAAGCACCGTAAAATTTTTCATCCTTCTTGGGACTCATCGGCTGTATGCATCTCTTGGAACTCAGGAAGTTTCGAACCCGTGACCTTCCTTCAACTGTTTAAAAAAAACCCTCTGGGTGTTGAGTGGCTGAATAGCAGTGCGATTAGCGGTGATTAGCACCGCTCAGCCTTCAGTCAAAAAAAATCATGCGGTCATCTGTTAACTGGCTCTTCGAGTGGCAGCTTATCATATGGAAGTTTCACTTATCTAGCGAAATTATTCTTCCTCTGATTCACCTATAGATTGATCATAGTGTGAAGAGATTTTGTAATTTTCGCTTGATATTTTGTCCCCTCGGTGAAGAGAATCTAAGCCACGAGGTTGCGAATTTCCACCTCATGGGCATTCGTGAGATGCTGTCTTTTAATGAGTCTGTACAGACTTGAACTGTATGTATGGCAGTTCTCACTTTACTTGCTTCATTTGCGAGTACAGATGTTAGTGGGAGTATCATATACTCTTGTGATGAATTTAGTAACCTAGTCAAAATGTTACCCCGAAATAATATTTGAGCGTCTTTATTAATTTCAGTCGCGTTATTACTATTCCACGATGAATCAGTAGGATTTCATCTTTTAGAGAAGTTTATTTCACTTAGTTTGAAGAGTGAATACAGTTTATTCCAACATTCCTGTAACCTATGGGAATGAGGCTGATAACTCTATACAACCAAAGAAGATTGGTCAGTTGAACGTAATGCATCTTAATGATCCTCGTTATCTGTAAAGTGCGTGCATTTTTCTAGTTTCAACGCTGTATGAACACTGTTCAATGAATCACATAGAATCTTCACATCGGACTGTAGTGACCATGAGCTGAGAATTCTTACCATGGCCCTAGAAGAAAATGAATAACACTTGAATGACACAGCAAAGGGGAGTACCGACAGCAAAGCATGAGGTAGTAACCAAAAAACTCATCTGTTTGGGACGTTTTTTAAAGGAGACAACCAAACGGCTCGAGTTTTCGTGCGCTTATCCACAGCGCACAGTAGCCAGAACTACGAGTAGTTGGCTGGACCTGGCAATCATCATTAGTTATGATCATTGAAGGGAAACCCATTGGCACCTGTTCGCACCGCATACATCAATTCACACGTAATTGGAAGGACGATTTAAACTGACAGTACTGATGGGTGTCGCATCTTCAGGCAGGACAGAGACACTCCATTCTAGGTGAAAACAACGTTTGAAACACCCGCTACCGACCGAAAGTTCCTGGCGTCATCAGCTGGCAGACTTGGGTTATTGACACGTCCCTTCGATCATGTAGGTGGCTATCATTGATTGACTAAGGCCTATCCAGAGTGTCGTGGGCTGCACACTGTGTTGCCCTGATTTTTGTCTGATTTTCCACTTATCCGACGTCCATCGGTACTGAGAAGTCATTACGGAATGTTTGCCTGCCTTTTATTCCTGTTATTCAAATAATCCAACGAATACATGCTTCGTTGAGTCGTTTTTGACCAGCTGCGGTATCCAGTTTTTCATATTATATTTATATTTATATATTATTATAGTTCTTAAGATCGGATTCGATGAATATACACCTCACCACATCATTTTCAGGGAAATCTAACTACTCAAAGTCGAACACATGGTGAAACTCTGTACAGGAAACATTGCTTTTATTCCCTTTGTGATTTAGTGTGAGTTGTTAGTCTGGTAGGACCAACTTTGCGTCAGTAGGACTGATGAATGTATTGTTTTGAGAATAAAGCCGGCAATTCACATGACTTCCACCACTGTAACAAACGATTCTATGCATTTCCTGCTATCGAGTAGCGCGCGCACGCTGGTGCGAATATTCGTTTAGCTTTTGTCACTTTTGCCATCTCAACTGGGATCCGGTTGTGCGCACATGACTCGCTCTGCTGAATGAATTTGTGAATTGCAGTTTTGTGATTGCTTGACAAAGCGGAAACCGAGCAAACAGGATCAAATGGAAAGAACAGCTAAAAACAGAGCGATTTCGCTAAAACACTGAAGCTGATGTGATAAAAATTTTGGTTTGTTTGGAATAAAAAGGTTGGTTGAATGCCGAACGACGGGCACTGAGGAGAAAAGCAACTTATGAAAAACAGAAGAGAATATTCATTTGTGAAAATCTGCAGACGACAGAAGGTTAGGGTAATGCTATAGCCAGTGGTGGTACTACATGAGTAGATCGTAAAGTGACTTAAGAAATTTATCCTACAAATTTACCTTCGGGTCGTGTATCAGTATGCAAAAAATACACATGCGACTTTAGATGGGACCAATGTCATTGTAGATTGATGACATTTTCGACGCTTTTTTGAACATCTTCTGAATCGTTGCTGTGAACCGCGCAGACCATAGGATTTCATAGGTATGAAGACAAGGGTTTGGGATAATCAATCTATCTTTAGACCCCTGAAATACCACCTTATCATGTTAGTTTTATCCTTCAGCTAGTTTTCACACATTGAGGACGATCCACCTGATCACGATAGAATTCGGATGCAGTCTTTGAATGGTTTGCCTTTCATCAGCAGGTAGGCGGCTTAAAACCTCCCTTGGTAGTAATCCATTCCCATAATGAAGACGATTTAATCTACTGATCTTTCAATCATCTGTCCAGCTGGCTTTTCGAATGAGTAATCTCTTAGTCTGTTGAGTAGAATGCAAGTTTAAACTCAGTGGTGTTTTATTGGACTGGTCCGCCTCATTTTCAAAATCGATCCCGAAACCACGGTCCGCGCTCGTTTTTTAAGGAATCTTGTTCCGGTACAATGGGATTTTAGTTCAATTTGAGCGCACACCTAAGAAAGAGAACATTAACTTTTGGGTGTAACCAAAATACTAGCTAAAATGTTTTGAGATGAACTAAGAGAGAAAAGAGCCAAGTGACATGATTCAGGGTAATGTAGCGTCAAACAAAACAGCACCAAATTTGATCTGAGTATTTTTTTAAACCACAAATGATTGATAAATTCTACAGTTTCTCTGTATTGAAAGTGACGCATAATAGGAGGAGTGGATGAAAATATAAGGGGAAACGGGAGAAACAAAAAGCTCTCGGTTTTTTTCTGACCTTAGATGATTGCAAACAAAGGTCGTCAGTACTGACATTATTGGGTTCGGAACTCAATAGGTGAGCCTTCCGTTTGAGAAGTTAACGCTCAAGGAGCCAGTATTGCGTGACCACATGATGCAGCTTCTGAGATTGAGAGATGTGTAGCACTGTGTCCTGTTGAAATGATAGCTAATCACACTGCTGATCACCCGCTCATGGTCGCATGGTGAAGTGTTTAAACACTGGTCGGAAGGTCATTGGTTCTGTGTTTCGTGTGGTACGCTCTGTTTAGGATTCCCAACGAGGATGGAGCAGCTGTACAGTGATTCTCGTCTTTTCAGCACAGATTGGCTTCACTGACAGGGTGAAATCTCTAATGAATATCGGCTTGGTCTGTTATGTACCATTCTGTTGCATATATCCCGAAACCAGGTTATGCATCGCCATCTGTGTACGGCCGAAAGGTGTGCTAGTGTGTTGTGAATTCGTTTTTGTAATACCCGTCAACCCGGAATCCTCTTCACTTACTACTGGATTTTGATTAATTTTCCCTTCGAACTTCAAACTCACCTATGTGACCCTTTCCCGCCTTGACAGTCTTGATTGGCTGATTTTAAATCCTGTTCGAGCTTTCGACTACTTTCAGTAAAGGTACATAGACTCGGTTAATCTCGGCTTGTTGTCTGGTCGAATTTATCGTTGAGCTTCAGTTTTCCAGGGCTTGATTTATCCGTCTTGTGCTTCTGCATTTTGAGGTATCTACACTTTCTCGGCCGTTCCTTTTTGATCAGGTGATATTGTGAAAGTGTGGTAACTGCAGTATGTTGCTCAATTTATGTACAAACGTTTCCTCTGATCAAAACAACATGATTGTCACTACAATCCATGTAGCGAGACTGTTAAATCACCTTTGTTTCTGGACTCTTCTGGACACCGTTCAGTGCATTCGAAATCGGTTTTCAAGATGTGTACAGCGAATTTAAACCAAACTCTAAAAGCAATTCGAATTCACCATTGGGACAAAGGTTGACAGACACGTGACCTAAGGCTTTTGACCACAAACCACGTGTCCTATCCGTTTGCATCTGGTGAATCCAGTAAGCATGAGAGCTTTTGCAGTTTTGAGCTTTGAGAGGTTCCCCCATAGGTTCTCGGTTTACAGTCTTTAGTCTGAAAGAATTTTCGTTGACCTCTGCTGTTACCAACCTAGGCATATCGTGACGTGTATGAAAATTTAAGCGCAGTTTGACAGAAGTGAATGAACCCTGGTCATTCTCGGGAGATGCATTGTCTGGCAATTGGTTCAAGGCAGAGATATTTGACAACCACGACTCTCTGCCAAATCGGCACAGACTCAAAGCAATTCTAACTCAATCGTCACAAACGTACAGGAAACATTTTCTACTTACTTGACATTAACCTTCTTTCCTGATGACGATCTCCATAACAAACCAAGAGTGATCGTCAGACCACGTAGTCTTCCAGAATTTATTGTCCCTCCTCGTAAATTTGGACCGCCCTGGGCAGCATGCTATGCCCCCTGTTCCAACGATCATCAACAATGATTTTCACTGATGGTTCACCCCTGTTGGAGAAGTAACCCAGAGAAAAAGAGATGACCTACAAGTCATAAAAAGGAACCACACACTGTTTTCCACTAAAACAACCAACTGCCCTTAACCACCGATTTGCCTCATCATATCATCCACTTTTTTCTTTTTTTTCCACACACTTTGTCCACGCTTTCTAATTACTCGCCAACATCAATCAAATGCCTAAATATATGTGGCTTTGGCCTGACACAAATATGTCTGCTCGAATGTTGAAAGCTCATCAATCACATTTGGCTTGACACTAGTCGAGACAGTCGTCTGACTTAGGTTCGATTTATATGAACCAAAAGTGTAAAACACCTTATGAAGTACGGGGGCAAACTGAATTTCTTGAAACCTTCGATTCCTTCACGATCGGTTAAAAAATCTCTGGAAACTATGCCTACCTACCTGACTTTGCTATTGATAGTTAGAAAAGTTCAGAGTAACCTTACGCTGTAATTCTGGCTAAAAAGAGCATCGTGGGTCACAATTTCACATGTTCCACAAAACCAGTGGACAGCTGTCAAAGATCTATAATGCAGAAAACATATTATGGAGGCTAGCTACTGGTAGTTGTTCTGTTAGCTGAAGTTGGCAATTAGCTCGCATACGTTCCGTTTCTAGTCGAGGAGACATCGCTGACGCGCAGTTGAGAGGTACTTCTTGCTTACCTGTTTGCCTTTTTATAGTTTCCGAAGAGTAGTTAAGATCCTCTAGTACGATTGACCAATTGGTATATATCTTTCTTGTAATCTTATTGGCTTGTCCGCGATTTGCGCTGAGTTCTGGTCTGCCTACCTTGTACTTCATTGGTTTTTTACAGCTGCTCTGGGGGTCCCAGGCCCTATTTCGATTAGTCCATTCCCGGTTTGTGTTGCGTTGGAAGCTCTCTTCCTTGAATTTTATCGGTCGTTATCTAGCTTTCTATTTTTGTCGGTTTCCTTCATTCAGCCCGATTGACCCGATTTTATTGTCAGTCTTAGCGTCATGTTTTTGATCTTGCTTAACCGGGTGTGCCTCCTGGTTTGAAATAGTTTTTTCTCCCTTGCGTTGGCCGATTTTGTTACGCAAAAATGGTCGCCCTTTTTATATTCGTCCTTTGTCCTTCTTCACTTTGATGCCTGTTCGAGATTCTTGTGTTGGTCTGCTTGCACGTTCACTCCGTTTTGTTATGTTGGGTTTGCGGTTTGTAGTTCTGTAGTTCTAGGTTGGCTATCCCAGGACGTTTTAATCAAGTTAAACCAGGTCAAGTCAAGCTACTTACCACAGGTGATGAAGCGCTATGACTCAGTGCAGTGTGCCCCACGAAGAATTACGATATGAAAGATTTTGTGGGAAAGCACAAAAACAGGTGATTTACGAAGGAGATCGAGGTTTCCCTTCGGACACGAGGAATCACCTAAACACCAGTTATCACACACTAGAGCCCTGTTAAGCATTCGGTCGCGTGAAAATTGATCTAAAGCTGAGGCGCGTTGAAACAGACGTGGATGTACCTGTATGTACGAGATAAGAAGTGGTCTGCCAAGCCGGTATCGAACATGGTTGTTTGAACATAATTAATGGAACTTAGAAAGTTAAACTAGGAGGACAGTTTCAGTGGTCGAAACAAGGCCACAAGCTCTTTTTTTGATGCCAACGGAAAAAAATGATGGGAAAACTAGTGTTATAATGAATGCTAATTGAGCAGTGCGGTGACATGGAACAGACAAGTTCTGCAACCTCCAAAACCAAGGAGAATATACCACTCAACTGTAGACCAAGAATAGTTACAATCCAAGTGCGTGACAGAATAATAGGTGGAACTCGATCGATCACTGGCAGTGAAGGTCTGTGTGTCAGAAGGGTCTATATGTATCAGAAAGGACCACGAAGAATACCCTATTCAGATGCATAGGTCGGGAAAGAGACAGTTCGTGACAGTAGCAAGAACAGATGTGAAAACGAGCAATCGATAACCATTTTATCGGTCAATCTGAAACAAATTGGAACGGGGAGGTGGATGCCTAAAATACACGGGAAATATAACGGGAGATAAAATGCCCACCGGAAGACGGTTGGCGAGAAGAGAGAACAACTATACTGCATCCTTCCAGCGAAACAATGGTGCGGAACATTTACGCCACCACGAATGGAATCACAATGGGAAAGGAATGTCGCTAAACAATATCAGTCAAGATGCAGTTATGTAATTTTGGAACGGTACTCATTACCTCTCCACTGTTTATGTCCGATAATGCGGCAGGAATCGAGTGGTTAGTTCGCGCATCGGATACCTGACCTGCAGACATACTTTAACCAAACGAATCAATACGCGGCGCGAAAGAGGCAGCAGATTCTTCCAAAACTACGAGGACAACATATTGTAACCGCGTCATTCATTAGATTCTGGCTGCCCTTGTAGGCACCGTCAGGTAAGACGTCGGTCGACTAGGTGGGCGTAGGAAGTGTTCTTGCAAGGGAGACCACCATAGTGGTCCTCCTAATTTTAATGTCTGTATTGCGTCTGATGTCATTGGGTTTCTTTAGAACATAACGCCTGTCAGGACACATTCGTTTCAATCTATACATACCAAGTTTAACAAATCTGAGTGAGTGTTTAGT
>NW_008751951.1:92447-94724 GCF_000715545.1 Opisthorchis viverrini
TATACATACCAAGTTTAACAAATCTGGGTGAGTGTTTAGTGGGGAATCCGGTCTAGCTTTCTAAGCTCTTTCCCTGGAGTCGTCTGCGTTTTGGCGAGAAAAACTGTCAGTACCAAGTTAGAATGGACTAACTTAGACAGTGCAGGTCAACGCGAAAGTCGGAGCAGCCCGTGATGTGCCTGCAAAACACTGAGGAATTCCGGTCTACAGATTAAGATAAGTCTGTATGATTAAATCACTTTTTCAACTCCGTCAAGTTCTCTGGCGAGGCGTTTATCATTTGGTCCATCCCCCCTAGACACAACGAATAGCTTGGGCAGGTCTTTAACAGCAAAATGTTAGGATGCTGGATTATCATGCATTGACCTGATGTGCAAAGGTATCATCGAAATAAGAGGATATTTCAAGCAAGTTAAGCAGAAACAAGGATAAGGAACCAGGCTTCTTTAAATGGCCCACTGCAAAGCATAGGGAAGGTCAATGCCTTGGCAATGGTATTACTGAGGAGTTGAATTTCTCCCAATAAAGTACCGGGTTCTAACTAGATGTTACCTGGTCAAACGACTTGAAATTCCTTCAACAGACGAAAGAAACGGACATTTCACGGATCTTTCTCACGGACCTCGGGACAGGGAGCTTTCCTGAAGCTGTCCCTACCGCGCGATGACCTTGAAGACGTTCTGAAACAGCATTGTTAAGCGGTCGTCAAGCTTTTCAGCCGATGAACGAATACCGCTTGATATCATTATTGGGATTCAGGCCTCTGAGAGCGACAAGCCAGCCCACGTGGTGTTTGTTCAACTCTTGAAAACGAACCAATTCTTATCTGAATGGCAAAATGTCCTTAAAATTTCAAGTGGTGCAGAAAACTAAAAAGGCTTTAATTACGCCTTGGTTTGTAATTCCGTTAGAATAAATGAAACTCAGTTCCCAAATGGCCAAGAGACGATTTTCACTAGAATTCTTCGTCACTCATATAAAGTTCTACCAATTTCCAAGGTCCCACAATGGAATAACTGATCTGGACTAGGTTGTCTGTATCTATTTGGAACACAAATGACTTCAAGGGAACCTCCGACTCCTTGGACAGATTAGCTCTTCGGATTACGGTTAACAAGTGGAAGTTGCTCCTGAATTTCGTAAACATTCTGTACGCCCTTGATTCCCAAAGCTTCGGTCGAGTTAGGCTATACACTAAACTGCATAAAGGGCTCCTCACAACCGAGAAAGTTCATCAGGGTTGGGACCTCTTTTTTCTTTCGGTTTTATCATGGACTCTAACACTGGGTGCACTCATCAAGTGAATTTAGTTACGTAAACCACTTCTCGTGCGTGGAGTATGCAAACAAAATCGTTTTGTCATTTATCCCAGCAAAACAGCCTTTGGAGTATATCGAAGTTGGACCTATGTCTCGACCAGCGCTTTTTATTTGAGAGTACAGTCTTGCTTTGAGATTTCCTATAACCCTCTGTCTCTACGAAAATGTTTGATTCGTTTATCGATTTATATGTTTGAACAGCTTCATAAGTCATGAGTACACTAAGCAGGATGAAGTCAGCATAATAGAGGCACAAGCAACATTCGTCAACTTGAGCCACAAATGGCATCAGAAACGAATTTCATCGAAGCGGAAGGACCGTGTGTACTTAATGGTTGCGAAATTTTGTCTATTTGATCCGAGGATGTTAAAATTATTCAATCTTTTTCTCATCACTGGCCTAGCGAGAGCTAACCAGCTGTAATGCATACGGAACTAAGCGATGCGCTTGCGAGTGACTTGTAATGAAAGGGAATGGTTAGAACGCCAGATTAAACTTTCCATCTCAAGTTGGCCGGGTGATTTGTTACGTATCCCCAATTTTCGTTAACACAAGAAGGCACTACTTACTGCTGCAGGCTACTGTTGGATGAAAACTGGAAGAGGATGGACCATGACCTAGCGGAAGCTTTCAAAGTCATGATGAGAGCCCCGAGATCTCCGCGTCATGCTCTCTGTGGCCCAGTTGACCATGACTGCACATAACTGGAGTATCTAAAGGATACAAACGCGACCGACCAAAGTCATGATGAGAGCCCCGAGATCTCCGTGTCATGCTCTCTGTGGCCCGGTTGACATTGACTGAACATAAATGGAATATCTAAAGGATACAAACGCGACCGACGTTACCAGCTAGCTTCCTGTAATCCCCTTCTGAGACTGGCTGGCTAAGGGTAGCGTGCCGTCGTACGCTAGACTTAGCTCAATTGAGATCCGCGAAGGATCTTGTGTCAGCGCC
>NW_008751951.1:98614-113389 GCF_000715545.1 Opisthorchis viverrini
AACGTTCATTCTTTGTCGCAAGTTGGGGCCGTCAGGTGCCATTCGGATGGGAAATCTTTAGGGCACGTGTTTAGAAGCCCCTCTGTGATGGAGAGATAGTGTGCGGAATGTCCACGTTTGACGACATAAAGGAGGTGCGTTATGAAAAGCTACTACTGAAGTAGTAATTAGCCTGAATATGACACCATATATAATGTACATGAAACTCTCCAGCATTCCACTAATGGTTTCGCTCTTCTCGGGGCTCATCGGGTGGGTCCAGGCTCTGAATTTCGATCGGTCTTATGTCTACTGTGTGTTATCGGAATTGTACACTTATTTGCAGTCTCAGTTGATTCTCACATGAACCTCACGATAATGGTAATACACAACTATATATAATTCAGCGAAGTGATTTTATGATTAAGACGTCGAGGCTTTTTACAACACAACTTATAGGATTGTCGAAAACGCATCGAAAGTAGATGAGTGCATATGACCCCTTGCTTAATATTTGGTGTTCAAGTGGATGAAAACCCTGGGATCATAGCTCCTTGATGAATTATTGAGCTGTCACAGTGTTCCCAGCAAACATATACGTCAAGAACAGCACTGCAATATATGGGAGAATGTTCCAACTGACAAAAGACCTTTGTGAATGACATCCAGCCACCCCAGCGATGCAGCAGACATTGAGCCATACCTCAGTAATGACGTAGTTTGCCACTGAGTGTTTAGCTGGAAAAAAGAGACATTAATATAGGTTCTGATGATGTGGGCAGGTTTGCTAATGTTCAATAGAGATTTCATTCTATCAGTGAAGCCAGTCTAGTTTGAAAAGCCGAGAAGCACTGTTTTATGCTTATTGGGAGTCATCACCAGTACGGACCTCACAAAACTCAGATTTTTGAACCACGACTTTCCTTCGTTGGGGAACGAAAAACTATGGTGCTTCATCTCTGGCGCAGACAATTCGTTGCGGAGATGACTGCCTCTCAACAGGTCACATGCGACCGATAAATTACCACCTGTTTCCAGCCAACCGTTTTTCAAAAGTAACTGGTGTGTACCCTCGACTGGAGCCATAATAATCAAAAGCATTCACTTATCAATCACACGGAACGTAGGCATCGACCTTCCATGATTCTCAACATATGTGTAAACTTCACTCTATCCCTCTATCAATATCATGGCAACTTTCGAAGCATGTGATCAATTTTTTTAGTTCATATAAGCTATATCGTTCCACCCAGTAACGGTGGAATGCCATCTGTTGTCACCGGAAGAGCTAAAGAAGCACTGTCCGCCAGACACTGTTTTACTGTAAGAAAGTCCTCCGGCTGACGACTTTGGGGATCTCCATGCCAACGGCTGAATCTCTAGTTGGGCTCGGTAGTTTACTCTCCTGGGCCGACGAATCTTCCATTTCAACATGGAACTCCACGGCTCGTCTCCGCCGTTAGGAGAAAAACATCAAGCGGATCAGTAGTTCCATGCTTCTGGAACCTAATAAGGAAAAAAACATCTCCGTTCAGCGTTCGTGAGATCGTTGGATGTCTGGACACTCTAGGTTCGAAGGCGACCGCCTACCTAACAAACCGCAACAACAACAACTCTGGAGCCGTTTTTCTCACACACTCTTCTTAGACATCTCGATAATGCTTTGAAGAAGACCCTCGAATTCTAGCGAATATACACTCATCTGCAAACTAATTTGGTTCTTTCGAGAGACTCACCTGGAGCCCAGCTGAATCATTCCTTTATGATGTTCTCAGACAACTGAATGTGCTGCACCAGGCCGCCTCATGTTTCAGTCGCTACGATATTTGAAATATCGCGATACATGTATATTTGTAATGTACTACTCATAAGGTTGCTGAAAATCCATCGATGGATTTTCACCCTCGAATTCTCATTTGTAATGTTTACCAAGTTCGTATGTATTCCACACAACCTGTGTGGTTCATATTCCGTGCAAAAGTTTACCGACAGGTATAAATCAAATCAGTCGGTGTCCGTTTGTCGCAAATTGATTGACTTGAATCCAACCGAAACCCGTTTGCCTCACCGTCGGAAATGGATTAAAATCTGACAAAAGCATTCATTTCCAGTCACGTCGATGTTAGTCCACTCTTAGCAATGTTTATGAGGGTTTTTCTCTTAGCTTTATGCGATTGCGTCCTGTTATGGTCGGTGATTAATAGTCCGGACAACCATATAGTGAGACAACATAGAATTTTCATCCCTATGAAAAAAGCTCCGGTCCAAATGCAGAAAACACGGCTAGTGTTTATGCCGTAAGTTTTTTCCATGCGGTTTGTGTATGTGACTGAAACAAAAAAACACGAAGAGCAGCATACCCATAATTTTCTGTTCCACCCACTGCTGTTTAGTTAGTGACATCCTTTGAATTTTTAAACATCATGATTAGCCAGACTTGGGACAGACAAGGATTATCGGAAAGAGATGGCTAGGTAGTCATGTGCTGGCTTCCAGAACCCATGATATTGTAACCGGCAAACAGCTGGGACTGAGAGAAGGCCTAGTTCGTTTGTTCTCACCATGCAGTTTCTCACATTCTAGGACGCCTTTGCAGTACGTTTATGGGTATGCTGGAGAGTTCGTTGAAATATCTCGGCAGAGAAGGACGTCTCTGCACTGCATGGCTTGCCACTGCCAGGAACAATGCTCAGATTATGGTTCATGAGAAAGAACCCGTTGTAGTTTGGTCTTTATTGCAGCCTTAATCAGAAAAGCTTCGGTGACTGTTTCTGGCTCGTATAATTTCTGGTTGAGTGTGTTCCTCATCCAAAATGTCCTCTAGTCAGTGGCCAATTAGATCAGTCTAAATGGCGGGAAAAACAGCATGCAGTTCAAATATATACCGTTTGTAACTTGTTCGGAATCAGAGATTAGTCAAATCATGGAAACGGAACAGTGGTCTGTAAGTAACTTGATTCTAATTCAAGCACCGTTTTTCGCATTCCGCGCATGATTTAAGGCATTCTAGCATCAAGAAGATAGTGAGTTGGAACTCCTCAATAAAGGCTTCTAGATGTAATTCTCCAGATAAAATTCTCAAAACTTACGGAATTACCCTATTGTACCTTGTGTTGGTGACTACCCATCATACCCAGACATAGCTGCATCCTCTGCGCCTAAATGACGAAGTGGAATTTGTAGGTGGCTGCGTGGTTTTTAGACTTCATATTCACTGTTGTCTTAACAGTCCTCCTCCTGTTCTGGCACCACTTTTTTTGGAGGCACGCATCAAGCGATGGAAGCACTGGACTCAAGTTTCTCTCTTATTAGAACTGATCAGCAGTGCAAATCCTTGGCCATATCGGGACTCCAACTCCGGACGTCTCTCATGCGAGCCGAGCGTGTTGCCGCTATGGGCACACCAAAATGAGCACTTCACAGAGAGGTGGACGTCTTCACGCCTAAGGGATTTGACTGCCTCGCTCGGCACTCCGAATCCAATATACAGTAACTGTTTTCTATGGAGGAAAGTGTTCGTAGATCAGGTAGCGTAAATGGTCATCGGCTTGTTCGCTGAGCTGTGCAGTTTGATCGCAAACATTTCACCAATCGAGGTGACATCATCGGTGCGTTACTGGGGAGCGTGATGGTGCGTAGCGGTGGGTCACTGGTTGTGCCGCACCAAAAGTTTGACAGTAGAAAATCACATGGCACATCAATGAGGTTGAAATAGTCAGAAGTACTATTTTGGATGCAACGTTTGACCATTTCTAAAGCAAATGGACGGGTATTCTTTGTAGAACACATTCAACTGAAGAATATCACAAAGTTTCTTGATAACACCAAAGCAGCTGAGTGTGTTTCGTCAGTTGCGTAAGTTCTGGTATTTATGTAGGGTTAAAAAAGTTTACAGGAACTCGGTGACCACGTCTGCCTGATGAGCCTCAGTAGGGGTGAACTAAGCAGTGATATTTTCAAAAGTTTTCAGTAACTTCATAAACATCTAAAACGTTTTTTTACACGCTAATGATATAGCTCAAAAAGTCCAATGAGACTGAAGTAGTAGGTATCTGAAGGGTATACCAGATGACTTCTGAAAACCGTAGTTATTAGAATATTGAGTAAATCAATGTGCATTGGCGCTCCCAATCTCATTTTGATCTCTCGGCGAGTCGAACAAACTTAAAACGTACGAGTAACGAGAGGTAGAGAGTGAAGGAGGCGAAAGACCACAGCACGTGGATGCGGAAGAATTGGCGTGCAGTACGGGAAATAGTTTTCTCTTTCAAATAGCATGACATCTCGATGTCATGATCTGAGAGAGGGTTTGCAATGGGGCAAGTTGCTGCGGACGCACTATAGAGGGTCTGAGAGCCTGGTAACAGAATCATTTAGCCATACCGTAAAAAACCTTCTGTAGATTCTCGGGAAACTGTCTTATTCTAGTAATTCCCATAGTTTGTGTAAGCTTATGAAACAAACATACATGTCACTCACTTGCTCTAATCATACTAAGACTGATCGTTTATTAGACATAAGTGCAGGGTTATATGGAACCGCATTATTTTTGAATGGGATTCCCTTAATTAGAGCCTGTGAACTTTTACCTAATCGGTTGAAATCATCAGTATTTGTTTTCGTCAGCGCAGGTAAGTCAGGGCTTTGGCAACAGCAGTTTCATCCGTCTAAACAGGTTGGTTGAATTGGATGTTTTCAGTCAAGCCCTGATCGAGAATGTCTTTGCAAATTATGAATGAGCTCCCCTCTGATTAGCACATCTGTTCCGCTCTTTAAAGGGATCCAAGGATCCCCCAAGTTCTGAGTAGATTTGTTTTGGGTGAAATTAAGTCTTATAAGGTTTATTCTTGAAAGAAAAAAAGACAGAACTGCCTTTGCTATTTTGTCTCAACTCTGACGAGTTCTGCTTTTGTATCTGACACAGTACTTCCTGAGGTCATCCACTAGTTGAGACGTCCGGTTAACAGCACTGGGAGTCATCAGAAAACTCCTCGGACGACCAAGCCACGGTCACACCTCAGGCACAAGTTACAAGCATTCACTGCATAAAGAATATCAATGGTGTGCCTAGATATATTGAGCCATTGAAACTAAAATTTGAAATTATGAAGCCGAAAATGTTGTATGGACTCCAGAAGGGGACCAATGAATTATAAGAGTTGCGGAAACGGTAGCCATAAAACGGACAGAAATGGAAATATTGCTCAACAAATAATGTAGACTTGTTGGGAAAACAGTGTTTTAAAGCACTGGGCATTCAAGTTCGAATTCAGCGTTGTCTGTATTATCCAAAACATACGTCCAGCTTGGGGTCTTGTCAATTCCATATATTTACTTGTCGATCAGCGTGTGAAGTTTCGACTTTATTTCCGGTAGCTTCGAACCCGCGACTTCCAGTCAGTTAGTGAGGGCTATGAAGTGAGAGAAGTGATCTGAGGGTAGGGAATACAATACTTTGACGGAAACCCATGTACTGCGCCTACTTGATGGGATCCAGCGAGAGTGAAACCAGCCGTGGACTGTCGAAATGCTTTCAGCACCCTTGTGAGCAGTATGTTCCATCTTGACTGAAAGTGTCAGACGTATCAGTAGTTGCCTGTATACGTTTATTTCTTAGAATTGGGCAGGAATTAGGATGTGTAGAAATGGCTTCACTCATAAAGTTGTAAGTCTCATCAATACGGCCCCATGGCTACCAATGATGTACCAACCATTTGGTTCTCTGCCAGAACAATAGCATGATGCAGCATAGGGTCCAGACCTATGGATAAATGCATGTGACTGCAGCCGTGCCGACAGGATATCTCAACACGTAAACTCGTGTGGACACTGTTCGAAAGACTTGCAAAAACAGCAAAAAATAATATTGTCGTGTTGGAACAAATGAAAAGTCACGAAAGTGAGGAGTGGAATAATTTAATTATGTCTGTTCGGAAGTTAGCCACTCCGACAGCACATCTAATTTGTCATTCACCTTCGCTAGCCTATGCATCGTTTTTCAACAAATTCGAGAAACATTCGGAGCGGATTGTTGAGCGATAATTAACAGGTGTGGTGTTGCATAATGGAATGTTTGAAAAGAAGTCCAAAAATGTTTTTTAATAGTTTTTTAGGTGATGACCGCATACATGTGCAGCTATTAGATCGTTCTGCAAGAAAGTCTTCGCCGTTTCTCAGGCATGGGCAGTGGCGATACGAAAAGATTTTAGATAGTGAGCGTCTTTTCCTGTGAGTCAGATGAAGGAAGTCATAACAAATAGCGTAATACACTCATTTGCAAACAAATTTGGTTTTCCGAGAGACTCATCTAGAACCCAGCTGAATCTGTCGTTTGTGATGTTTCAGTGACTTTATGAGTAGTGCATTACGATATCTCGAATATTGTACCAACTGGAACCTGAGGTGGCCTGGTTCATCACATTTAATTGCCTGGAAACATCACCGGCGAGAGCTTCAGCTGGGTTCCAGGTAAGTCTCTTGCAAAATCAAATTAGTTCGCTAAGTTCGTGCAGTTTGGTTTCAAGTAGATCATAAGGTTGACGGAAACTCGGGGACTGCGCCTACCTGATGAGCTCCAAGAAGGGCGAAACCGGTCGTGGGCTGTCGAAGAATGTCTGCAACCTTATGAGTAGTGCATTGCGAATGAGGCATAACAGTTATGAAGATCTCCCATTCGGTTACACACTGGCCGACATTGTTTTTCTTAGCACTTGTTCTGTTTCTGCATAAACAATGCTGTTGAAAATAGAATGGTCTTACTTTTGAAGCAAGAATGTGATGATAAAATTTGGTTCAGAACATCATCCCAACAGCCCAGAACCAAACTGAGACTCAGAACAGATTAACTCCTTAAGGTCAGTTGGATACTCTCTAACTTGGTGTGCACAAGAAAATGAGGCGAATCGCAAAATCTCCTCTTGTTTGTCTGGAACACTGATGACGCAGTCTTTGAAAATTATGGTTTATTAGCTTGCAGCCTTTTCTAAGGTTGCTGGAAACCCTTCAACTGTACATTCTTGGAACTCATCAGATAGGCCTAGTATCCGGGTTTCCGTCTACCTGAACCATAATCATATGTAAATAACGAATTAATCTAACTTCCAACTCGCTTTTATATTAATAACGAGAGACGCATCCTAATCCCGCCCTTATGGTATTCTTCTTCAACCGAGTGTCACACAAGAAGGCAGCGATGGCAGGTGAGACACAGAAGTACGCACAAGTTTATCACGAGCTTACCAGCCCGTTTTTCGTGAGCAATGTGTGATTCAAAGTTGGAACATAAGAAGGCTGAGGAGTTATTTTGAACGTTCGTGTTATCGACTGATGATGGGTTTCGTTTCGTATTCCACCGCTTATCGATCTCACCTGACACTCAATTGCCACTCCGCGTACTCTCAAGTGTGTGCCCAAATCGATACATCCAATTGCATTTTGTGTTTCAAAACACTTTGGTTAGTTCAACATACAGGTGAATAAAAGAAGGCCTTCGCTGCAAAGCTATTTAATAGAAAATGCCAACTGACCAGTTACAAACTATTGGACAGAGAAGCAAAACTCTCATATGCAGCTTGTTCACAAAAACTGAACATCCATCTTCTCTTGAATACGGCTTCCTGAACTTTCGTGGATATTCATTGACTGTTGCTCAAACCCAGGCAAATGCTACAAAGCAACTCCACAAATCCCACAACAGATCTCACTTTTCAAGAGGCGCAAAGCGGATTTACGAGGAAACATACTACTCGCATGCCCTCCCATCAGTAGTATCACCGTTACAAAGGTAGTAGGCACTTGTAGCCATTCTTGTCCATTTATTGTTTTGGAGTCCTAACCCAGGCAACCACCCACCAAACCACAATATTTACGTTTTAAACTGGAGACTGGGATACTTCTGGCGCAGTGATCTAGCTCCGAATAGTTTTGCGTGTTGCCTGATCTAATAGTTGGGTGACTTGAGATAACGAATGGATGCTGGAGTACAGATGATAAGAGTTGGATACTATGACTTAATTTTTACAACACCTGTAGGATAAGAGAATTCTCAGTCTGCAACCTCACTGACCAAAGGAATTATGCGGGTAGATTGACATTAACATTTATGGTTCGTACATATTTATTTTGGACTGTCTGTGCTTAGCCCGCACAGGTAAACACAGTTGGGACGAAATACAACGACGCAAAAGTATCGTCAAACTTTTGCACAGATCCAGACACAATAAAAAATATTCTTCAGTTTTTTTTTCAAACAAAAGAACAAATGAGTTCGGATGGGAATAAAAATCCGCTATTATTTGTGGGTTGTTTTCGGTTTGAACTATCTCTTTCTGCTCTGGTGCATTTGTCCTGGTGAGTACACACCAAAGAGATAAGTAATGGAAGGTCGAGAAACAACTACCTTATTCAATGGTAAACGCGTTCGCCCGATCATGTGGATGAACTCTGCGCCACTGGAGCACTGGTAACTCGTTTACCTCGCATGTCAGTTGTCCAGTGAGATCGGAACTGGAATTCGTCTTTGATTTAGACTCACCAGAATAATTGCGCGGGACAGGCGTGGGACCTCTCAAACATGTGATGTGAATGAAAAAAATTCACTAACCGTCTGCTAAACGTTGATTGGCTCTTCGACAACGTAACTTTGACATATCCATCAAGAGGTTTTTTTCCCGTAATTTTCGAGTCCTGTTGGGATAGAGTGTGACACTGCGAGGAATCTAGTCCAACCAAAACGAAAGGGAAGGCATCGGTTTTTGGCTTTGTACACTGCAAAGTTAAATGGGCTGGCACTCGATTTTCCCGGCGGAAGTGAGCCTTCGTTGACACGAAAAGACTCTTAAAGTACCATCGGATTAACATGAATATTAAATGATCATAGCCAGCGATTTTTTCACGCCATACTATTTACAAAAGCAGTACTGTGCAGAACAACCCAATGCAAAAAGTAGGCAAGATGTCGTGTTTGAATTGCGACCGACTCATAAATTATTACGAAAGGACGGACGTTCCTCGAATTTCGCGCGGTTGAGCCGAATTTACGCGGTAGCAGCATAGTGGGAATCCAACTGAACTCCCCCCCCCCAGAATCCACTTGGAAAATTTGTCCTGTTGCGTCTTTCAACCCTTATTACTTTTTTTTGTAAGACAAAAGAACTAAACATCTTAAATTTTACATCGTGACATTCAGCGGTTTTAGATCTTTGACTTGGTTACACTTGATACGAATACCACTGGGCTCAACGGCCGAGCATTTGACGTTCGGTTTTACGTCGTTCGACAACATGCAATATCAAATTCGGCTCAATAAGTCCGTTCATAGCTATTCTGGGGGCATTTTCGGTGGATTGATTACTGCTGATCAATAAGTCTCATTCGAAAAGCCCTCGATCATAGAATGCTTTTTATCTATAAATTACACTAGTAAGAGATGCCAAAACTGCTCGCAGGTTAAAACGGCCTACTTAAGTAACATGCAACTTTATTTTAAAAGGTGACTCAAGACATTCGAAGGTAAACTATGATTACCGACCAGTAGTGAAAACAAGCTGGTTTCGTTAGTCATCCAGTAAAAAAAGCTGCCCTTCTACGGCCTTCTCGTAAATTGTTCACGCCAAGCGTATGAATACTTGTTTTCTGACACATCCAGAACCGTTCAAGCCCACCTGAAAATTCAAAGCAACCAAGAATCTTCGTAGGTTCAGCTGCCCCAGATCGTGAAAGAGAACCTGAGATGGAAACACATTTGGGTCAACTCATTGACCAATTGGTACAATTTCGAGTTGATTTTGTCGAACTCAAAGTGGTGCGACGGAGAATAATTCACTTCTGACTTTTTGCCATTTAGGTTGGATTGTGAGCCTTTGCTTTATCAACGACATGATTTTTTGTTGAGTGATTAATCTTTAATAACATGCTCTTGAAGCATTTAGGTACAAATCAGTGTTTTTTTAGTGCATTTAAATTGGTCGACATGTAGAGTGAGAAAAATCGTTCATGGAAAATATTTCATTCTCAACTTCCATCGCGGGCAAAGGAAAGGCAGAAACCTGGATAGCTGAACCGGAAACTGTTAGAAACACAAAGTATTTGACATAAAATCAGGTCACCTAGGCAGGATGTTTTGCAATCCTTACCACTGAAAAAGTGCAAGTGTCGACGTGTAGATATTTTATTTAAATTTGTCAGTCTTCAACCTAAACGGTACACTGCAAGCTGTACAGAACAGTAAAGAAAATACGTCTTCATGTTACAGAGTCCGAGGGCGGACAGTAAAAAACCCCGTTTGTGACAGTAGCTCCCGGTTACCAAATAAGGTTTCCTTGGATGCCGATGTTCAGCGGATTGATTGGCTTTACAGGAGGATGAAAGACGTATGGTTGCTTTCACCTTTCAAATGTGATCTGATCTTTGCGCTAAACAGCACCTATCCAACCGTCGATCGAGGTTGATACGTTCTGTCAGCGAATTCACAAAACAGAACATTAAATATCCTTTTCAGTTTGCCTGTAGTAACCGTTCAACGACTCGGTGTCTTTCAGGGGATATGACTGACCATCCAAAAAAATATTTATTCCCTCTTATACAACAGTATCCAACAAGGCTATAGATATGAAACAAGGCTCCACAAACCGTCTTTTACGGTGGCCAGATATATCCTGACGATGGTCGGTTGTCACCAGTCGGTCACCCACTGTCATACAGAACACTCGAAACTGATAAATGTTAGAATCAGGAAGCTTACCGCTTAAAATGAAACACTTAGTTTGTTAGACAACTAAAGCGTTTTGCATTCTATACGCTTAACACTTCCCCAGCCCTGTGACAAATAATTCTATTTGTTTTATTCTGTGTGAACACAGTATTGCTGGTCTGGAACCATGTGAATATTACGCTGATAATTAGGAGGAGCCAATGGACTGTTTGAAACTCGGAAGTCTCGCTTCCCGGTTGTTCTTGTTAGTTCTGGTTCCTCGGTGGTGGAACTTTCAGTCTGTAACTTGCCTTTGGTAAGAAGATTTCTTTTTTTCTAGGGGAGTATCGTGTGTGTGTTTCTGTCAGTGGTGTGTTGCAGAAGGTACTCGTTGGGATTGAGTCCTGACGAACACGTTTCGGTCGTAAGTGAAATTATCATTAGCATCAACAAGCAACATTCGAGGTCACCATCTTAGGCCAGAACTCTAATATGGTCGTCTCGATAGCTGTGAAGATTCTTTCAACTAAGCTGCGCTTCTAATCGAACACCAGCGATCTTTTGGTAGTGATTAGTATGTGTGTTTCGCTTTACAACCGCTTGGCAAATAGTGCAAATTACTCGTGGCACAAATTGGAATCCCTGAGGAACGAACGCGAAACGGTCCAGTTCGCCTTTCAACTAACACCCCTCATTTGCATAGCTCTCGTTCAAACAGTCTTCGTCCTGTCCTAACGCGGTTACTCCGCTAAGTCTATACCAAATTGGAGAAGCTTTCGAATCGAATTTGGCTGTTTTCTCAGCTCATCAGCAGTCCATCTCCTAAACCTTGCCATGATTCAAACCTAGGACGACTGACATGCTGGAGGAGCATATTGCTACTACTCCACCAGCGGACGAGAGACACACCTGAACAGTTGAGCGATGTGGTTCGCAGTGAAATGTTATAAACGACGACCCAGTGAGTGTGCTGGTTGTGTCAGTTATCTGTCGAAATCTCCAACACCGGCAGTGTCACGGATGCTTCGAATCTGCTGGATGCATATTGATTAGTTGTAGGTGCTTGTGGGTTTTATATAATTCACATTAATTCCACTCTCGTTCGATTAATTCTCTTCTTGTCCCGGCGCAACAATTCTGAGTAGTCCCCGAAAAAGACTACCTTGTCAGCTCACAGTGGTCATACAACCCCAGACACTATTATGTTGCTAGGGTCCACATAGGAAAGACGGGGAAGTAACCACCAAACTCGAACCATGTATATCGTGATTCAGTGTAAGGTTTGCAGCGGCGAGAGGCTAATGTTATGAAGTTCCCGAACGCCATTAGGAAGCTATGCGCACAGACCACAATAAATGGTTCAAATCCATTTGTTACTTGAAGATGTTCGGATGAACGTTTCGTCCTCCACCGGGTCCTAACCCGTGAAGGATATCGCCGAATTACAACAAACTGTTATCAACACATGCATTTTCACTTCGCCCAACAGGTATTCTACAACCTATTCAAGCATATTAGAAAAACCAACCTCATCACGCTGGCAATCTCCTGCATTTCAATCGTTTTCCTTCTGGTGATCAAATTGTTTATTGAACCTCAGCTACAGCGCTGTGGACACTGCAAGTTTCCAATACCTTCGGAACTGATGTTGGTGAGTTCTCATCCCCACAACTGTCTCCTAGTTTCGAAGTGTTCATGTACTCCAAGGGGAAGAGCAAACGTTTAGTGCATTTTCACCTCCACCTACCAGTGGTTTTTTCATCCTTCTGTTTGGTAAAATGAACGCACGACTTGATTGTGATTTTCGCTTTTGTTTACAGCTAATAACAATAGCCATTTTGGGTTAGAATGATGAATTTGCCAGCAGTCAACTTGAAATGGAGCGAATCACACAGAAAGGACTTTTCCACCTCAGTTCACGGCAAGGCGAAGTTCATACACGAACCCCTCGGTTCAACGCTGACTAGCGGTTAGAATGTTTGGATACTTCAAGTTCAAGGTCGCCCAGTTAGGAGCGGTAGACAGTTGATGCAGTATTCACAAATCATAAGTAGTTAGTTTTGCTGCCAAGCGCCAGAAAAATTGCCGGAGAATCCAGATTTAATCTGGAGCATTCGCCAAAGAACATTTTCTTGATGAGGCATGACATGGTGGCTTGCAGCTGGATTTGAAGAACGAAGTACTCGTGTATTACAAAATTAAAAAGCCATTGACAACTGTAAGTCTCCAACAAATTCAAGGACGGCGGTGCGAACTCCTCAGGAGATTCACAAGGAGACCGTAGTTTGCAGAAAGATTGCATCCAAGCTTCGGTCAATAAAAGAACCTATGAGCCTAGAGAGACAATGGCAAAATGACATTTTCCCCTTATTAGGCTGGACAAAAACGACTGAAGATCAGCAGCAAGACGGGTTACATGAACTTGATTCCGAGTAACCACTGAAATGCCACAAACAAAAGCTGTTCGAGCGCACTGTGGCGCACTGCAAATAAAATGATCGAAGGTTGGAGAAGAGGGAATTTTATGCAAACTATTCCAAAGAAACGGTTGTCCAAGGAATTTCATCTAGAGCCGCTAATATGTCGTGTCTCCTATAGGTGCTTGGAGCAGCCTACCGGATCTGGGGAATTCTAGCAGCAACATGCACTGAATAAGGATCCGAAGCGATAATGCAGAGCAAAGTGCTGGTTGGAAACCCCTGGCAATGTGACAAGTTTCCGTGGCATAGTGCTTCCCACAGAACTGCAAGAGCACTACAAGATTACATAAAACAAGGCTTCCTGAACTACGAATGCAATACGATGTACACCATCAAAGCACAACTTAGACTATTTGTGTGATCCACGAAATTCAGTCTGAAGTCTGACAAACGCTGTGTTGGATAAGTGGAGAGCAAGCCATCAAACGAAGTCAGCTAAAAAAAATCGTCAAACCTCACACGAATAGTATGAGTTCAACTGGAAAAATTTCAACACACTAAACCAAGAAAGAACAATCAATGGATCCGGTTTTACGGAAGCTTGGTGCTCCATCGATTAAGCAATAAACAACCGCATCGAGTTCAGTTATGTTCCCTGACGAATGGGCGACCCCAGGGGCATCAAACTTTGAGCAGCACAACGGACCAAAGGAGGGTACCGGAGGTCCAAATGCAAATAACAAATTAACCTGAAGAGGAGGCGCAAAATTGAGCAGAACAAGGACGTACCAGTCAACGAGCCAACTAGTCCACAGAACAGACTTGCCAAAAAAGGAGCCGCGTATTTCAACCAGTCAGTCTCAAGAATGGCAAATTACTGAAATTAAATGTAGACAGATGATTAATCAACTAACTGGTAGGTAGATCACAAAGCAACACAAATGGGCTAGTCGGAACAAACAGGAAGGAGCAGAAAGGATGGTATCTACAGGACTCAAAACACAAAACAAGGACCAAAACACAGCACAGACCGCGACTAACCAACCACAACACGATTAATTTCAAACGGCGTTTCAAGCTGTAGACATGAAACATTTTTAAAGCTACGTAAACGCAGGCAAGAACAGAGAAATTGCTCAGCCAACTGCGCACTGATTAAGTTACCTGACAAAAAATTGGCACACAAAGTGGTTGGCTCGATGAGCAGATTAGCCAGCAGCTATCCAGGTAGTAACCACTTAATTCACCCGAGCTATCAAGACCTCGTGAACATCTCACCACCCCTCCCCAGAAGTGAATTTTATTTATTTTATGCCAGGTGTTTTTCAGGACATTATCCAGGGTGACGCTGTCTGTGTTGGGGCTATCATTATCCCCAAAAGCCATTTTATTTTCCGAATTATTGCTAATTTTACTTTCTAAAAGTTTGAACTTTTGATTTTCGCGCCCCTTCCGTTATGTTGCGTCTCGATCCAAAAAGACCGCACACCTTTTTTATCATCATCATCATCAACGATAGCATGACATCAGTGCTCAACACCAATGCTTCACTGCCGTACAGCCATGACTTATTTGAAAGCCTTATTGTAAAGAAAAGAATAAAGGTGGATGGGGGAGGGACTTAGTGCTAGCTTACCACAATCATTCCGAGGTGCCTACACCTCCAGACATTCACTCAGGCAATCT